>NC_137456.1:164124904-164237404 GCF_964235325.1 Thermobia domestica
GTTGAAATTGACGATGTAAATGCAATGACTCTAGATTTCCTGTACATTTGTAATCTCTGTAGAGTGCTCGTGAACGTCTGATAAGTGGTAAATAATGGGGTGGGAGCGTTGGGTGATAACTATGGGATGTACTAGTCGGTATAAAACGGCTGGTAGCGTCATGGAGTGCTGTAGTTATTCTATCCAAAGAATTATGAAAATCTTCCTCCGTTTCTGATAGAGTTGAGTTTGCAAAAATGCTACTAAGATAATTTCGATATCCTGGCCAGTCGGCTTTGTCGAATCGCAATGTGGTAATCTATATGTAAATTTCTTCGTCTTTATTTAACCGGATTTCAACCTTGTCTTTGCCTGCTTCTAGTCCGAGGAATGCTCTAACGTCACAATATCCAAAATTGACATGGATTGTTCCCTTAGAATAGGTTTTAACTTTCTTTTCAGAACGTTTAAACTCTCTAGCATTAAATTTGTGGAAACAGCAGAGAAAATATAAAAATACGTTACTTGTGTAGGAGAACAGTGCTGCCATCTATTGTCGCCTATCTCCCTTTACACCAGCCACCAAGGAATAACATTACTTGTGTGAACGGACTTGTGGATAACATATACTTATATACTAACCTAAATAACTGATATACAACATAATTATGTTATATACTAATAACAATTAAATCAATGGCTCGCCGCGGGGAATAGTGATAATTAATTTTCAACACTTTAGACACTGTCAAGTATGCTATGCACTTACCTTAGTTTCCTTCTTCTGAGGGAAATATATTGTTATATCCACCTTCCTGCAGCTACTCTTCTGATCTTTGTCGCTGTCGGGGTAGAAAATCGCGTATTCTTTCTTGTGAATATTTTGCAAGTGTTTCTTCACCGCGTTATATTACGAGAATGCATTTTCAATTCTATCTTCTTAGGCTTACAAAATTTACAAATAGCCAACTCAGCATTCGTCGCAATTTCAAACTAATCCTAGAACTTACTTTTACCCCCTGCTGTTTCGGATGGATCAAGACTCGAACTTGCAGAAACAGTACCTGAATCCGTTTCACTTTCAACTGGGTCCCCATTTGGTTCTTCTAAAATATCGTCGCCACTATCAACATTTACACGTTTTGGTCGTTTCCTTGAAGGGTGATTTTCCACTATAAAAATGTTTTTAGACCACCAAAAGCGCTTGTAGATAACAAAAGAACTCCTCACAACACAATACGACCCAATTCTTTTGGTTCGTTCGCGCTTATAGCAATGTTGCATTATCGCATTTTATCAACTTTCGCTTTCAACTTATATATTGTTGCCATATCTAAAAAATAAAATTACTGACAGATATAGGGCCATTCCTACCATCTCCCACCAAACCTATAGGGCCATCCTACCAAACCAGTGTTTGAATTAAACTTCCGAACTAGAGGGGGATGTTTTTGATAAATATATAGAAAGAAAATACTTATTCCATGTAAAAATGTAATGTTATTTCTGCGAGCCGGGCCGGGGATAAACTTTGACGAGAAGGGATTTCCCCGCCATCCCGCAACATTCATCGCTAGTAGTAATGTGAAAAAGACAGAAACAACAGAAATATCACATTTCGCAGCAATAGGGAGTCTTATTCGCTTTTCAGACCAAAAACAGAAGTTCATGTATTCGTGCGCGCCTGCGTGTATGTGTTTGTGTCGCAAAATAAAGTCCTAAATCGTTGCTGTAATAATTTGCAATTTACAAAGCTTTTCTTTTTTAATGATGTTTAGAAACTAAAGAAGTCTTTAATTCTGAAAATCAACCTTGAATAATAATAAATCTCATAAAATGTCTATTGCCCCAATCACTTTTTGTTACTGGAGACATTAACGCTCAACCTAGAAAACTCAATAAATGTAAAATCACTAAATATACAATTAAATGTAATTCCTAAATGTTGCGAGACTGCGACAAGTCTCGCGAGACTTCTCGTGCGAGAATTAACCGAGTCTCGTCTCGCGTCTCATCTCGCATGATTTAGTCTCGTCTCGCGTCTCGCATAAAATTTTGAGTCTCGTCTCGTGTCTCGTCTCGCAAATGCAAGACGAGACGCGAGACGATGCGAGACTTCTCGCGTCTCGCGTGCATCCCTAGAACTGGAGACTCCCCATGCACCAAAGGTGAACGCTCTACAACTGAGCCACCGCGACCCCTAATTTTATTTGGATTCAAATACACATTCTAAAAGAGGAAAGAAGGTTTCAATATAGTTTTGAAATATTTTCATAAACCTTTCTTCAAATTCAACCTTGGACACTGGAGCTAGTAATTAAATTATAATAAAGTGTATGAATGACAGCCATTGCTATTTTTTTACCAATATTCTGCTTGTATAGACCTATACGTATATATACACAAACGAAAGATTACTTCAGCTTATGAAGAGCACCTATAGATTTTGAGTTGCTCGTTTCCTCTGAGTATTTCTGCTATTTTCGGTGTCACGTACAAAGCTATATTACAGACGGCAGTCCTTTCTTTCTTTTTCCTTCTTTTTTCCCTCTTTTAGTATTGCGCGTGGACGGAAATGTGGTAGTGCACTGCAGTGTTGGTTTTATCCTCTTGTCACTTGGAATTGGAATTTCAGAGGGTTGCTGAAGAAGGCAAGAGCGGTAGGTGTAAGGGTAAATTGAAGAAAGAAAAAGAAAAGACAAGAGGCCACTAGCACCAACTAAAGATAGTGGAGTACGAGAGAAGGAGTAAAGGATTTTGGGGATGATCTCAAAAAAATGGTTTCGGAAGATGCTGAGTGAGAGTACCACTGCGTGTGTGAAAGCTGAAATGACAAAAAACGACGTTTTTGAAAGGAAAAAAAAGGAACACCTTCTATTCCATCCAATCTACTTTAAAAGTGGGGAGGTTTGGGGTTGGGCTAAAACCTTCTCTCTGGCTGTCATTCGGATGGTAGAAACAGAAAGAGCTTTCTGCCAACCACACCACTAACCTAAGTCTTCCTTTTAACACCTTCAGATGTACCATCAGCACGTATTATATTACGATGGCTTCTGCTGTTTTATATATATATACTTTTTTTCCCTGTAACATCTTCCTTTCCAGTCAGTTGTCTTTGCGTTGTTTTTAATTTTATTATACTTTTTTTTACTTCTTACATTTTTCCTTACTTTTTTCCCATTGTTGTATTGTTGTTATGTGACGCATGTCAAAAGTCACGGGTAGATAGCTTCCCGAAAACAGATTTTGAAATATTTACAGCTAGAAGAAAAGAAAGGCAGAAAGAAAAGAAAAAAATGAATGAAAGAAGAAAGAATATGACAGAGACAAGTTTTAGCAGTCAAAATGTAACGAATTCTTTCTTTCTTTCTATTTCTCGTCTTATGTCATTTGCAGCCCATTTATTAAATTCCATTTTCGTTCCACATTGTATTCCATAACGTATTGCCCTCTTCCTCGTTTTAATATATTTTCTTGTCCTTTTATATAAAACTGCGACAAATTTCAGATATTTATTACTTGTTCTTGAACTATCCGTCTACGCTCAATGTTTAAAAGATGATTTCAAGTAAAATAGCCATGCATAATTGTGACTCATCCCTTGTGGAATTTCAATATGTATCATTTCAAGCACCAGTACACAGATATTTTGATTGCATTTACATATTGAAAATCTTTGCATTTGCATATTTTCATTGCTTTTACATATTCTTGATATCCCCTCTAAATCATGATTGCTGACTGGATACTAACTACGGATACTGGATACTGGATACTGGATACTCCATGCATCTCTTTACTGGTATTCTGGTTTTAATCTTTAAAAATTCTAGCATATTTTATATTTTTAGTACTATTTAACGAGAACTTAGTACCATTTTTTAAATCTTCAAATGTATCTCTCTTTTATTCTTTCATACTACTTATTTATTTTAATCTCATACGGTCCAATATTTCGGGATCACGACATCAAAGAGACGACACAAATTGGAAAGATCATTCAAATTTGGGAGAAAGCAATTTAACTTGGTCTCAGCTTTGATAAAATACATTTTTGGGCGTTTGTTTATAAGACAAATTCTTTCTGTTTTACGGGGGATACGAACGAGGTATTTTTTTCTAATCATTTACATGAATTTGAGTGAATCCATCAGTTTAGAGTCAAAGAAAGATATTCGACTCGGTGTAGACATTGCGAAAATGTATTTAATGTCAATTGTGTAAAGGTTTTCAGTGACCGAAATGAAATCCAAAATTCATTAACATATATTTTGAGACCAGAAAACCATTATACAATATTAACCCTCTCTCTAAAATACACGAATAGACATTAAAATGCAACAAGAAACAAACATCAGATTTATCTCACATTTGCTGTGTACATGATGTAAAAGCAGTATTACAACGATATGTTGTATTTTTAACTGTATTCTTTAAGCAAAATGTGTGATCTTTTCTATAAAATATGCACTAGCCAGCTAGGTTAAAAAGAGCAAGAAAAGGAAACATACCGTGTTATAAATCAGTGTATGCTTTGTTGATTATATTTCACCAAGACGATGTGTTTATTGTGATTATATGTTACTATGGGAACAAAGCAAAGTTAGACATAATGCCAACTACTTTTTAAGGATCACAAAGTTTATAAAAAGAAAGTGTACAATAAACGACATTTTGCTTTATGTAGATTTAGTTTATTCATCGTGGCTCAATAAGATAATATAATGTTAGAATCAGGGCACTAAAACGAAAACAGCTCCAGGACGAATCACATTCGTCGTCCATGCCTCTCGAAATAGCAACCGGAGGCAGTAACAATAGTCATAGTTCAGCATTCACTGAATGTTAGCGTGACATGGGTGTGTGTGTGCTGCTAAAAGATAACTCATTGTCTAATGCTGTAGCAATGCAAGTAGGCTTAGAAAAAATATGCTTTTGATTGGGGTTAAATTATGATATGATATGCTAATTATCCTTCTGTGACATTGGTGACCATGTTGGATAGAATGCAGCGAGGTGATGCAAGTATGGTATCGTTGAATCCTGGAAGGCAAAACGCATTAAGAAGCAGGACCCCATAAGCTCTGACATACTATGGACCAAGAAAACGTTGTATATTTGGTGTGAGTGACTACAGCAGATCGGACAACCATATCTTGAGCAGTGAAAAGTGCCTTACAAACAGTGCAATTTTGTCTGGTGGTCTAGGACATATTTAAACAGCGACATTGATGCGACTTATTTGACTGCACAACATAGAGTTATGCGGCGGCAATGGTCCCGCAAACGTCACATCGCCCATGAAGAGCCAAATGGACGACATCCTTTCCTCAAACGATTCCTACTTCTGTCCGCAGCATCATTGTGAACCGCATCTGTGTCTGAGAGTAATGTGGTTACAGACTTGAAGACGAGAGCATTCAACGTGTCCACACTGACTTAGTACCGAGCTCTATGATCTGGAATGTCATTAGAATTAATGCTCGTTTGCGTTTAATACAGAATCTTTGACCAACCAATGATATATTGATTAAGTGTTGGACATGGTTCTGGTCCCTTATACTCTAGGCGCTGCATGGAGATACCTTCCAACATGACATGTGATTATGTAGCATGGAACGTACACATTTGCTGGATGTACACGATTTATCATGTTATACGCGACGCTGACTTGGCTGAAGCGTTCACCTAAACTGTATATGTATCTGGACATGATTGCACAACGCCTCACACAGTGGAAACCTACCCCATTTAAAATTAATGAGCTTTAGGAACATTGTAGGCATGGTTTATCACACCTTTTAGCAGGACATCCAAGGCCTCATCGTCTTTATGTCTCCTTATGTGGTAGCCGTTCTGGATGCCTGTAGTGGAACTATAGTTAGTGACCTCTGGATTCTCTGCTAGGCTGTAGTGGTAGTGTTATACATTACACAGAGCAGTAAGAGTATTCACTTCTCTGTCATATTTGGGTTTGCCAACTGTTATCGGTGTAACATTCTAAATGTATATACAACAATGTATAGAAATCATTTCCATAATTTTTATTCTGTCTGAGTGGAGAACCGACATTTTGCTGATTAATGTTCTGAATTAACAGAAGTCTTCCGGTAAGATTTAATTATCACAACTTCGTTATAGAAAATATTACTATTCTTACTATGTAAAAGTTGGTTGAATAAGAAATAGATGTTTATTATTTTATTTTGTTTTATATATATTTTAGTTCTCAATGATGCCTTCACTGATTCAAAGGAACTACATGATATGAAAGAGATATAAATAGTGGCCCAACAGGTAGTATTAATAAGGACCATTAGTAGCGCAGGCTGAATGCCGATCTGCGCAAAGGTTGACATTATGTTCTATTAAATTCGAGAAACTTCCATTTTTATTAAAGATGGACATGCTGGAGAAGCTAATGCATTCAATACAGTCAGTAAGTTAAAACTTAAGAAATTATGTTACTGTCATTACTGGATAAAGTGGATGCAAGTTCCGTAGCCATTTTTTAAAAAGCGATTTCATTTCCCAGAAGATTGCACCATCTTAAGAGTTGTCGTCTTCTCTCTAGCCACTAACGTGTAAGTATCTAGAGGTTTGAAAGTTGCATTGGGCAGGATGTGCCAAAAACTTCTTTTTAAAACGTATTAATCAAAAAGTGTAGTATTTTTAAAACTCGACGTCTTCTTCTTAGACGACAATCGGTAGGAAACACGAAAGGTTAAGGAATATTTGTTTGTATGTTTGAATTTAGCATCCCGTTTCAGCACCGAGGCTGTATGGGACGTGGATCTACAATTTAAGGTGGAACCCAAACCATTGTAATTTGTTCAATGATCTTTCGTCGGGAATCGAACCCGGCAACATACACCAAAGACGCAATACTACTACTACTACTACTACTATTACTAGCTACTAGATCAGCGTTGAGGCTATATAAGGAATCTTTGAATGAACTGAAATGAAATTGCTAGTTTAACATCCCATAATTATGAATTGTAGGATAAAGGAACAGCTAATTAATGAAAGAGAATGATTATGAACGAATTGGTGGAATGATCATGTGGGAGAACAGGGAAGAACTCCGAGAAAACTCATGGACATGATGTTGTCAACTACAAACTTTCATAGCTAATATTCAATTTATGGTTCCTCGCGCATCACATCAGAGGTGAGCGCTTTGCCACTGAATCACACCATAGGTTTACTATGCAAGGTAGTATAGGGATACTTCCAGTGACGCTGGTGTAACTCCGAAAAATGGTAAACGATGACGAACATATTACGTATTATACACGTACACAGGAGATACACTTCTTTTTGGGCAGAATATAAAGATAAAAGGATATAGTCATAAAAGAGGGAGAAGAAAAGAAAGCAATAATACACGAACGTAACATATTTAATACCGTTAATATTGTGAAGGATTTAGATTTGTAAATTATGAACAAATTTCTGATCTTATTTCATTTGTTGCTCCCTGGTTTCTAGCGAAATTTTCCGTAATTACATTCGGAATTTGTTATTCACTAACTCGAGGCAATTTGTTTCTGTGGCAGAACACGTCTTTTTACTCTTTTATCCCAGAATAGCGCTAACAGTACATCTTGTGTGGCAATTTTGAGTGTGCTTTTTTTCTCTTTGACACTTGTATAGCAAGAGATGAGGGACGCAATTTTGTATCCCACGCTACGCCGTCGAAACGAGAGTGAAGTGGATTTCGTCGTAAAACATTCATCAGAATGACTAATGGAAGCTTTGCTTCAACTTGGCTTGTAAGGAAATTAAAATCGGAAACGAAGTTTAAATAAAACATAAGTTTGGAGACAAGAGAGGTGATAAACTGAGGCGGTTGCTGTTTCGCCACTGAGAAAATCGAGCTACGCTGCGGCAAGTTTTCAATGCATGATTTGTTACAATACAGGGTGACTTTCATTCGTTATGTACGGAGGATGGATTTTCAATCTATAAATGTAACTAAGGTTCTCTTGTGCAAATAGTAAAAGTAGTTGCATATTTTTAATCATGTTTATTAGGGAAGATTATGTTACGTATTTCAATGTTTTAGTAACAATCTACTTCACAATTTTGTGGTTCTTAAAATTACAAGCAGTATGAGCTTCAATGTTACGAGTAACATTATGTGCGTCATTCTAAGAAGTATGTGTATCACTGGTAGGAATGTGTATCACCAGTGGAAGAAGACAAACAGAGACACATTCTGCTAGTTAGTAGTGCATTTTTCATGTTTATTTTACATGCACTATATACAGAGTGTTTCAAAACAACACCGACAACGTTTGCGAGGTGATTTCTGACACCAAGATAAGACAAAGAGTATAGACCAACCTGAGTGCACAAATGTCTCCTTTCGGAGTTATAGGCTACCAAAAACATAAAAATATGAACTTTAAAGGTCCATAACTCCAAAATTATGAGATATACCGTAGGCGGGTCAAGACTTTACTTAGGAACTAATATGTGCACTATCGAAAAATATATGTTTCAGAATCCTAAGGTGCTCACGAAACAATTTTTATAGAGTGACTTTGGCTACGAACATATAATTTGAAGTGATCTCCAACTACCTCTATAAAAATTGATGCGAAAGTACCACAAGATTCTGAAACTTGGATATTTGGATAGAGGACATACTAGTTAGTAAGTGAAGTCTTGACCCGACTACGGTAGGTCTCATAGTTTTGGAGCTATGGATCTTTAATGTTCATTTTTTAATGTTTTTGGCAGCAACTCCGAAAGAAAGCATTTGTGTGCTCGGAGGTTCAATGCCGCGTTCACAAAAGCTCTCCACTGATTTCTATCCTTAGCCAAATGGATCCAGTTTTTACTTTGTATTCCTATTTCTGCGAGATCTATCTTAATATTGTCCTCCCATCTTCGCCTAGGCAATCCTAGATGCTTAGATTCTAAAAGCTTTCCTGCTTTTCCTTTAAGGGTTACATGACCTGCCCACCTGAGCCTCCTAGATTTGATGACCCAAACAATGTTTGCTAAACCGTACAAATTATGTAGTTCCTCGTAATGAAGTTTGCGCCATTCCCCATCCCCGTTCCTTTTGGGTCCGAATATTCGTCTTAGGATCTTGTTCTTAAATACTTTCAGACTACGATCTTCCCTCAGAGTATGCGACCATGTTTCGCAACCATACAGAACAACAGGCATGATTATCGTTTTATATATTTTAAGCTTCAAATTCCTCGACAGAATTCGCGACGACAAGAGATTTTGAACTGAACAATAACACGCATTCCCTGCTTTTAGTCGATATTTAATTTCTTCGTGAATATAGTTTTCGTCTGTAAATATTGATCCTAGATATTTGAAAGTACCCACTTTATCAAAAGTATTATTTGATATTTTAATGCATCAATAATATTACGATATCAACGAAGCTACATGTATTTAGTTTTTTCTGCCATATTCATTATATATATTCATTTTCTTTGACATTTATATATTTATCAGATGATCAAATGTACCATTCAATCACTCTTGTTCTTTTCAGAGATAATACTCATAACGACTCGAACAGTAATACTTCCCTTACGGTAAGTTAACTTCATTAAGGTGAGTATTACCTTCAGCTCATAGCACATTAAGCAACGATTCTTCATTTCGGTGTGATTTCAATAAACTTTGATATACTAAGCAGTACAATACTATGACATATGAAACAATAGCAATGATGTTGTAGCTACCCACGGAATGTATATTAAACTATTAAATATTGAATTTTAGTGCCATAGTATTGAAATTACATTTGAAGATATGATATAATTTTGAGTGAGGCTGAGAATGAAGAATTTATGGGCCTCCAAGCTATGAGTAATTCAGAAATCCATTATCAATCTTAATACTTCAGTCAACATATACAGGAAATTATATATATACAGGGTGTTTGAAAACAACACCGACAACGTTTGGGACACCAAGATAAGACACAAAGTATAGACCAACCTGGGTGCACAAATGTTTCCTTTCGGAGTTATAAGCTGCCAAAAATGTAAAAAAATGAACTTTAAAGGTCCATAGCTCCAAAACTATGGGGCCTACCGTAGTCGGGTCAAGACTTTACTAAGGAACTAATATGTGTTCTATCCAAAAATACATGCTTCAGAATCCTGTAGTATTTCCGCAACAATTTTTATAGAGGTAGTTAGCGAGTACTTCAGATTATCCTATATGCCGGTAACCAAACAGCCTGTACAAAAAATGTTGCGTAAGTACCTTTGGATTCTGAAACATGTATTTTGGATAGAGCACATATTAGTTCCTAAGTAAAGTCTTGACCCGATTACGGTAGCTTCCATAGTTTTGGAGCTATTGACCTTTAAAGTTCACTTTTTTCATGTTTTCGCCAGCCTATAACTCCGAAAGGAAGCATTTGTGCGGAATCACCTCGCAAACGTTGTCGGTGTTGTTTTAAACACCCGATATATATATATATATATATATATATATATATATACAGTGGCGTATTTAGGGGGTGGCTTCCGGGCTTAAGCCCCCCCCGAAATCTTACTTAGTATAGTAAAGTAAATGAAATACCTTGCAGAATTTTCACATTTCCAGGCAAAGCCCCCCCCGAAAGTTAGCAAAGCCCCTCCCGAAACAAAATCGTAAATACGCCACTGTATATATATATATATATATATATATATATATATATATATATATATATATATATATATATATATATATATAAAAGTAAATGTAATGAACTTGTGAAGTTTCCTTATAAAAACATATTTTCAATTTCGATTACAGATCACATACCCTAACGGTGATGTTATCAGTCGACAATGTAATCAATATATATTTAATAATCTATGTCTTGTGTGTTTCTTGTTTCGGCTTTGTGATCATGTGCAGATTTTATACATTTCTCACCTACCAAATTTAAGCATCATACTTATCTTAATTGCACAACACTTTGTACATAAATTTTCTAAAATGAACGAGAATAATACAGTGACTTACTTTGTATAAATAAAATATAACTGACGTCTGTAGTGCGTTTTGGTGTAGATCAAGAAAGCGGTCACAGTTAAACAAAAAGTTTAAAAGTTAACCATAATTTGGAAAATGAAATGAAATCTTTAAGTTTAACGTCCCACGATTATGCCGGTTAGGCTAATGGAGACGGTGATAATGAGAAATGAGTGAAGTGGTGGAATGAAGAAAGTGGGAGGAATCGGGAGAACCACGAGAAAACCCACAAGCACGGTGTTTGTCCACCAGAAAGTCCACACGGCGCGAGCTGGGATCGAGCCAGGGACCCTAAGCACCGGAGGTGAGTGCTCTACCACTGATTAACCATAATTTGGGTGATATCGTACGCATCATATTATATACTGGCGTCGTGCTAGTGTCATAATGAAAACCTTAATGAGGGTATATTTGAGAATAAGTTTCATCTTAATATATGGCGTGCAGTGGCAGATTTAGAAGGTAAAAACTGAGAGGGCCAGCCAGACTCCAGACGATTATAGGTATATCATGAGTTTACTATAAACTTTTAAAAATATATAAATACTAACTTAAATTATTTCGTCACTCAAAAAACTGGGAGGCCAAAGCCCCCGATACCAGGATAGATGCGCCACTGATGACATGGTTATTGTTAAGTGTAATGTACGGTGCAGAAAATGTTTATTAATGGAACACATACTCGGTTGAGTTAGGAATTGCGAAGGTGAACGTGTATAAACGGACAATGTGTATTTTGTGCAGGAATGAAAATGAAGATAGATAGTTGGACGACATCCTTTTAGTCAAGTTAGGAAGAAAGAAAAAAGGAAAAGAAAATGTATTGAAGTGCAACTGTCAACCACTAACACAATCATTTGACTTTGTTTTCCTTTTATTAAATTTAGAACCATGGTTTTGCTAATCCTCTAGATTACGGGTTAGAATTTTCGTAGAGTTACATTGTAAATAATTTGCACAGGTACTTACAAAACACCAAAATGAATCTCTCGGGCCTGAAAAAAAGAAGCCGTAGGACACATTTGGTATGCGGTTTTTCTTTTCTATACATACTCATATGAAAAAATCCAGATATTGTATACAGTAATAGGCTATCTTAAGTTTGTTTGCATGTTGTTGGTTCTGCATCAAACGCTGAAGATTTAGACGATCACCATCGAAAGTTTCATTGCAGCCCCACCCTTTGGGCTTGTTTTCGTGACGTAGCCCGATAAAACTGCATCCATTAGTGACCGTCTCCTTAGCTCTGGACTTTAATTTTCACCCCTGATTTTATGTTAGTTAAAGCAATGTCGTTAACTTGTTCCAAGTTCGAAATTTGGGAGATATCGTATAGCTTTGGTGAATTTGGAGGAGAATAAATTGTGAGGAAAAGTATTGAGTGCATGGGGTTATATATCCACTAATAAAGAACTATGAATGACTAGTTCAGATATATAGAAAACGTAGCTAGAAGTACCTGTTTGATCATTAGGCTCCATTATATGTGTAACTCTCTACATTTCTTGAAATCTTCACCATTCCAAAAAATAGCATAAATAAAATTGCTCCTAAACCGCTATTATCTAACCGTAAATCCAATAGTAATATTGGTGAAGTGAAATTGCAACTTGTGCTTCGAATATGGATCAACTAGGACACGGAGGACAGAAATTAGTCAAACATGGCGCTGTCGTCAAAAGTCTTGCACATTAATTGAAAGTGTTTTGTAAACCTGACATTAATAAGTGGTATAGTTTAATGTACAACGGTGTAATGTCAGCACCTATAAATGTAAATCATGTTCTAGAATTCATGTAGCTCTTCCTGAAGGTTGCCCAGCGTTTGGCAAGCGATATTTTCGTTCTTTCGGATTTAATCCTTTACTTGCACCTGCACTTCGTATTTTTCCTTCGTCTAGATGTAATAATAGATATGGATTGCAAATATTCCAAATCGAAAATGATGTACCCAGGGCCGGATTTAGGGGGGTGCACCAGTGCATGTGCATATACACTATCTAAAATGAGAAGCTAGCAGTGAAAAGAGCAACACTTTCTGAAGCTTTCTGCTGTCATGTTTCCATTTGGGACCTAAAAGTAAGCAGAGCTTTGCAAAAGGAATAGTTTAAGTAAATTTTCTGAAGGTTGAAGCGAAAGCATTCACCAAACAACCAACATTCCTTATTCACCATAGATGCCTAAAGTAATTAAGAAAAATCAAATTTAATCCAAATATAGTAGTAGTTATTGGTGCACCCTCCGTCGGAAAATTCTGGATCCGGCCTTGAATGTACCGTATGTCAACAATGTTCAAAGTGAAAAATTGTCAAATGTCTACAGAGAGAATGTTTTAGCAAAAGAAATATAAAAAAGAACAACGGTGGAAAGGGAGGTCGCATTATTTTGCGTACCGTATGCCTCCGGAACTACGTGAGGCATTTAAGGTTTATGCACTTTCGGGTGCTTACATGTGAAATTAATCCAGCCAATCCCTTTTATAATAGTTGCCATGTCAAGAATAATAGATCAACTCAGGGACTAGAGTACTGCAACAATTATCAAATATTATCTTCAAGAGGTTATCTTCTCAATTTCTATTTTTTAAATACAAATATAATTGACAAGACAATTTGAAGACAAGAAGAATTCAATACAGTATATAAAAGTGCAAGAAAATCTTTTATTTCAGTAATGAATAAACGTAAAATAGAACAGATACTTATATCTAGATATGTAATATAAAAGGACAATGAAGAATCGATGCTTAGGAATAGTAAAAGAATCCTGTTGTGAGAAGAAATGTGTATTGTGTACATACTATCTGAATAAAGTTGTATTGGTCATGAAAGCGTAAAACAGACCTCTTCTCGTGGAAATAAAATGTTCAATATGAGTACTTTAAAGGCCTAGGTCAAAAAAATTTTTTTTCCTGTTTTTGACTGATTATGATACTGTGAAAACGATGAAAACGCAATTAAACCAGGTCATGAGGAAGTTTGATACTTCTAAAGACGATTTCCCGAGGGGAAAACTTTCTACAGTAAGACTTCTGACATTTAATTATTACTTTCTCAGTTTTTAAGGCATCAACGTGATCTTGTGTCAAACTCTTCAAAATTTAGCACTGAATACAAAAATAACAAAAACTCAAAATCTTACTTCCCCTACAAGAGGTCTTTCCACTTTTCGCATCATACATACCGAAAAAGAGTTTTAAAATCTCATGTGAAGTATTATGCAACGAGGTAGAAACATACACCATCCAAAGTGACTAGAAACAACGAAGAAAATTCTGAAAATAGCTGCAGTTTAAGAACTTTGGAAAATTAGATAAAAGAAGAATGTACCTATATATAATAATTAAAAATATATAATTCTCTTCAATCCAGTCACCATACTTTTGTCTTCTCTTTATAACTCTTATTGTAATAGATTGTTATATTTTCTTCATGGCTTTTGTCTTCACAGTCTTTCTTGAATAGTTAACGAAAATAATGATCTTCTATTAAAATTTCACAAGATTGATATTATTCTCAAATTATATATATATAATTTAACCTTTGTGCATCTTACTGAATTCCATTAAATAGAAAATATTACATTTTTATAAGTTGTTATTTTGATTAATTTCATTAAGTAGTCGAAATATTCATCAGGTAGATAGAACTTCGATAATGTTTAAGAACACATTTTATTTTTAACTTTTCGGAGAAAGCAGGTAATCCCTGAATGTTGTGAAGGACGATTGGATACAACAGAGTTTTTTTTTTTTTACATTGTTTCTCTTTTTATTGCCTCTTCTTCCTTTCTCCGTACTATCTGAAGGTATTTACAATGGCGAATTCATGACCGAAATACTCCAGTGAAATTTTAAGAAAGAAGCAATTGAAAATGAAATGAAATCTTTAAGTTTTACGTCCCACGATTATGTCGGTTAGGCTAAAGGAGACGGTGATGATGAGAGATGAGTGAAATGGTGGAATGAAGAAAGTGGGAGGAAACGGAAGAACCCCGAGAAAACCCACGAGCACGGTGTTTGACCACCATAAACTCCACATGGCGCTAGCTGGGATCAAACCAAGGACCTCAAACACCGGAGGTGAACGCTCGACCACTGAGTCACCGCGCTCCCAAGAAGCAATTGAAACAGTCCAAGAATTCATATAAAAATATAACTTATAGATAAAAATCATCTGCTAAGCAACACCACACACAAGTGAATAAAAGAAAATTGGAAGCCAGAATATCATTCGGTAAGTTTAATAGTGATACTACTGCTTGGAAAGGGATATCATGAGAATTTGGCAGGGGATGCATTGTGAATTATAAGAGGTAGGTACCATTTCTCAGTTATAGTGATCGCGCTAATGAGGCTTATAAAATTGTAACGTTAGTAAATCTGCCCGAAGATTGTAATGTTAGTACATGTATTCAAAGATCGTTATGTTAGTACAACTGTCAAAGATTGTAATGTTAGTACCTCTATTCGTCCGTCCACTACTTTACTCCACAACTCTTAAACGAAATCCAATGTTTGAATTCAGGTTTTTGCAATAGGTAGCTAGAGCGATTATATCGGTCGACTTCGTTAATTCAGTCAATCCGTTAAAATAACGGTCACTTTAACGGTAGCTTTCCACACCCCATTTTCCACTATTGAAACAGAGGTGTATAATTGTAGAATGCTAGAAGTTATATAACGTGTCGTTAGATGGCAGTAAATATTGTCCAACAGTTGATATTTACCGGACGGACTGAGACTTTTAGAAATAGAAACAAATATACGTTTCGTGTGATCCCGTTTCTTGTCTTTTAGCAAAATGTATTTCCTCTCAAACTTCCTTATATTAAGATTGCTAAGCCTAGAATAAATTCAACAGAAGCCACACGTACGCACAGAATGTAGCATCAAGAAGAGGTAACTGTTCTCTCTTGCCAGTTCTATACAAATATATAAATGGGAAAGAAGAAATCATTTTTGGGATGTTCTAGGCATTTACTTTTAAATACTCAAGGAAGTACATTTATCCAATGGTTACATTTTCCGGTATACTTCCCATTGCAGATGGTCAAGGTTGGCTAGTGTTCTTTACATTGTTGCCCGGACTATTATAAACCATCTTATTTAATTAATATCATTTTCAGTAGTTTATCTTATTTTTTTTTATTTTGGCAAAAACTGCTCTGGGAGAAATCTCTATCCCCTTGGATATCTATGTTACCATATTTGTTTCTAATACTTTTTTCTTTAAATTCTACAGAATTCACAATATTGTTCCAATTAATGTTTGGACTGAAGACAGCACAATTGGGAATGTTCAAAGTAAAATCGACAACATTTTGGTCTTCTTTGAGCATTCGGTTGCTCAAAATGTTATAGTTTTACGTGCTTGTGCATGGAAAATTTCTTGTCATTGACTAAAAGAGTAAAAAGACTAGAGCGTCAGCATATATTGTAGGTAATATCTATTGTAGTAGAAGATAGAAATATCATTTCAGTAATATAAGGAAAAAATCAGACTGCTGTAATAACTATGAGGGACAAAGTTGTAAGAATTTTACTTCAAATACAACACATGCATAAAATTAGTCTGGAATCTAAGTAATTACTCTAAATTCTAAATAAAATACTTTAAATTAAAACTAAAAATTAAGAACCCAATGACACAACTGCAAGTTCTTGCTTAGGAGAGGGTTGTCTCAATTTCTAGTGGTCGGATAACATCTTTGTGACTTGGAGTTGCGTCACTTACCTAATCTAGCATACTCATGATATCGATGCCACACATAGAAAATATATTTGGTATAGTAAAAAAATATTGAGATGCGATAATATTCCCATTGGAAATCCGAGATAGAAAAATACCTTGGATTAAACAATTAGAGCCTTCTGTCCTTATCTCTGTACCAATCTGCCGGAACTAGGAATTTACTTGCCACTACTGTGAGATGACTTTTTATTTGGTCGTCTTGTAAATAGAGTAGATCTATTTCAAAAAACGAAATTAATAGATAAAGTTGAGAGATACTTGGTATTGTAGCTATTGCAAGAAAAATATCTGGTAAAACTAAAAATAAATCAGCTTTATTTTTAACCTAGACTTCGGAGCCTAATGATAGGCGTACTATGTCACGGAAAATGACAATTAAAATAGTAAGGAACTTCGTAAGTAAACTACAAATTAATAGTACTTACCTCGAAGTTTATCTTGTAAACATGTTCCTGTTTCATGATCAAAGAAATAACTCAATATTCTTCCGCTGCACACTTCTCCTCCAGGTGGATACAGACATCGATTCAAGCAGTTCTCACACCTCCTGCCATGACAAGGGGAGACACAAGTGCAATAGTACGTTGCAGAGCCTCTGCCACTATGTATAGGTCGGCATGCACCACCATTTAAGCACGGAGAACTGGAACATGCATCATAACAAAAGCTATCGTTTCTTGTAGTACAGATCAATTCTCCATTCTGAAATAATAATAATAATAATAATTTAATGTCAGAAACATAAAGGCAAAACAAAATAGTGCTGTTTCAAAAACTAACAAATTATCTTACAATTAAATCAACGGCACAACGAGCACCGACAACAGCGGGAACCGCCCAATTTTCTCATTCGTTTCACATTCTTAATGTCACATCACGGGACTAGTAAAGATTTCAGGGGTATTCCGGGGAGGAAAGAATTTCCTTTCATAGCTGCTAAATTCCTCCTGAAGCATTTCTCGGACGGTCCTCAACCTGAGCTACCAATATTTTCGCAAATCTACCTTCACCCCTTATTTATCCAAAATCCTCCCAGGGGAAATCTGAAATCATCACTGCACGGAACTAATTCTTAAAATGGCGTCACAGCAGCAGAACAATTTCTGTGCGTCCAGTTTTGAAGTGTTCAAACTTGTGATAACATTCCGGTGTGAATTTCGTGCACGGTTTAAAACAAGACAGTAGGGATGCGCACGAGACAAGATTTGAGACTGTCTCGACTCGAAAATGTGCTGTAAAAGTGATGTCTCGACTCGAAAAATATATATTTTTCTATTGGAAGAGCTGTGTCTCGACTCGAATTTTGTTAGGAAAATTCTGTCTCGACTCGACTCGAACGCATCCCTACAAGACAGGAATAATACAACCTGTACGAGTAGTTTGGGACAACTGGACAACTGGATAAAGATAAGAGTTTTGGTTGATTGCATGCGCTTGGTGATAACATTGAAAAAATGAGTGAGGTGGCTATGTGACGTTGCCTCTTCCCACATTTGAAATTTCAAAATTATATACTACCGATAGTTAGTCAAGTTGTTCATTATGTCCCATAATTTGTTCCCACTTCTTAATGAAGAGAACATCCAACACAAGATAGAACAACTTCACACTTCGGCTATGTGACGTTCACTCCAATCTTCGAAATTTTAAAATTAGATATTACCCATAGGTCATAATTTTTTCACATTTGTTCGTTATTTTCCATAATTTGTTTAAGCTTATTTAGAGAGAGACCATCCAGCACTAAGTGTTATCTAACTTCACACTTGCATACTCAATGTAACAGAATCAATCCATATCACCTCCAGCAATAAGCACATAATTTGTTCCAATTTGTTCACCGTATCCCATTATTTGTCCACCCTTACTAACCTCCTGAGACCCTGCGTATTGCATACAATACGTTTCTCGAACACCCGTCATGGCTACGAATATTTAAGAACATGCCCGAATCTCGGTTATTGTATTCGGGAAGTGTCACAATTACTGCAGAAAAGGCAGCTGTTTTTGTTTTTACCTACAGGTGGCTCTATTGTCTGCTGAAGGCGGGTAGAAGACAATTGGAGTTATGGACGCATCTGATACAGGTACATTGATTGAATAATTTCTGAGAAAATAAAACATAGTGCAGAAAATTTAAGTTTAATGATTTACATATTTTATGCTTATATTACGAAGGGAAATCTACAATTTTCCTTGTGTATTGTATGCAATTCATAGCAATTTGAGACCCAAAGTACTGCATAGAATTCATACTCTCGATCAATATTTCATTAGATCCAAACAGCTGTGACGTACCAGACGTCAGAACAGCTGCATTTTGATATCCTTCCTGTTCCTCGTCCTGGGCTTTTTTCTGCGTCATTCCTTTGAGCACCACTCTCCAGACTAATCAAGCCAAGGGTGTGTAGCGCTACGGGTTTGTCCAGAGAACTGTCCCAACCTTGGTGACTATCCGAACGAGTCACCTCACCTGCATTACATTTCATCTCATTACGTCACATCTCATTGGTTTGGGCTTCGGCCCACCATATATACTCCATGGCGGATCCTGTTTCGGTCGCAGGCTCTCAGATAGATGGTCATCATGGAGGTCTACCACCAGTATTTCTTGTCCCTCCCGTTCATTCCACGAAGGTGGAAAAGCGGAAGGACGGCCATAGACACCGCCGAGCTTCGGAGCGCTCTACAGCCTCCTCTATCTCTAATGCCTCCAGCAGATCTAGATCACCGCACCATCCAGAAAGCTATGCTGAGCGAGTCATGAACTCACCGCCAGCAAAGAAACAACATTTGAACCAAACCGATACTTCCGTTGCCATGGATACCGCTATTTCTCATCCATCATCGTCACATCAATCCCATCCGCAATCAGGCATTTCATCCATTTCAGCTCCACAGATTCATTCATTTCTGCTCCAAAACTTCGATCCTAAGTACGATAACATTAAGTACGTGGTTCTTCAACTGCGCAAGTACTTACCGAGCATCGCTTTTTCTCAAGTAGTGAAGTCCCGTAATGGAATAATCTTGAAATCTCCAGATCCCAACTTTGCTATCACCATCCGGAACAAAGCTTCCTTTGAAATCTTTGGAAAAACTGCGAAAATCGAAACACTCAGTTCATCGAGACGTAAGCAACCACCACCTCCTAGGAAACCTCCTTTTCTCTCTGTTGTTATTAGGGGAGTCGACCCCTCATACACAGATGAGGAAGTTCATGAAGAATTGCAGCTAGAAGGTTTCAACATAACAAAAGTTCTTCGTATTCGCAACGATCAGGGGCCCACATACATGATGCGAATCTTAACCCCATCACAGGAGACGATTGATTCATTGCTTACTCATGGCGCACTGATCTATAAAAAGAGGCACCGTGTAGAACCATCTCGCTCATCACCACCACTTCCTCTTCGTTGCGAAAAGTGCCAAGCTTACAATCAGCATACCACTGCTAATTGTCGCAACACAGTTGTTTGTGGTTACTGCACTGGTAGTCACTCAACCCGCACATGTTCCAATTTACAACTTCCGCCTCGCTGTGCTACATGCAATGAACAGCATCCAACTTATAGCTATAAGTGCAAAGGAAAGCCTCAACCGGAAACCTCTCGTCCTGAGCTAGTAGCTCCACTCCGGACTCACGACTCCTCCACAAACACTGACTCTCCCGTCGAATCCACTCCTGTCACCATCGATAAACTTCTTGCTTTCACTACATTAGCATTACAAAATATCCACCCCTTCATTCGTCCTCATATCCTCCAGCAAATCATTCACGCTGTTCGCATTGTCTTTCATGTTTCATTCAACGCAACTTATTCTAATACAGATGCTCATTTTCACACAACAAATCTCCCACCCACTTTTTAACTGCCATCACCTATTGCACTTAATTATGGCTCTTGTCTTCTTATTCCTTAATATTCGATCCTTTTCTAAAAACAAATTACTATTCGAAACGCTACTGCTCGAAGAAAAAGCAAACGCCTTTCTCCTAAACGAAACCTTCCTTAAAAGATCGGACGTTATCCACTTCGCTCGTTATAACATCCATCGCCACGACAACCTTCTTCCCGCTCAGAGAGCCAATGGTGGGGCAGCCATAGGGTTTTACCATACCCTTCCCTCTCGGCGCCATACTTGCCCGTTACCAAATCTTCCCGAGCATGTTATCACGACTCTATATTTCCCTCAAATTGCCATCACTCTCGTCACCATTTATATAAGACCCGGACATCCGATACCTCTTGCTTTCCTCCAACATATTTCCAACACATACAAGCACTATATAATCATGGCAGATATCAATCTTCATAGCCGTACCGATAATGAACGCACCACCTTCACTCAATTTGTTACTTCCAATACCACAGGCATTCTTCATGATCTACCGGCACCATCTCGTCCTGTCTCTCAGACGACACCCGACATAGTTATCACTTCTAGTACTCTTGCCTCCTATTGTACCGTTGATGTGCTTCCACTTCTTGGCAGCGATCACGCACCTATTCGGCTGACGTACCGCCATTCTCAGGCCTCTCACTCTACCAATCCGCCACATCTTCGGCCAACTCTTCGCTACGACAAAGCCAATTGGGGCAAGTACCGTGACCATATCTCTGAGTCATTACATCATCTCCAACCTCCAGCGACAGAAGACCAGTTATATGACAGTCTTAATACCATTAACTCCACTATCACTCATGCATCAGAACTTTACATTCCATCCACTTTCTCCACACCGTATAAACCTCGTCTTCCCCCACAATACTTACCTATGATTCGCCGTTCCCGTCAATTGTACCGAGAATACCTCTGTACTAGAAATCCTGATACTCTTCATCATCATACCCAACTACAGCGTACCGTTCGAAACTATATCAAGGCTTACAAACTGAGACAATGGGTCAGAACGTGTAATACTCTTAATGAAACCAGCCATCCAACGAAATTCTGGAAAAGGTTTAATGCCATGTGTGGCAAATATACCAAGCCGCATTACCCACTTCTTCACAATAACGCTCCGCTCCAAACTGACAAAGAGAAAGCAAACGCTTTTGCTGATTACTTACAGGACATCTTTACACCTGCACCATCTACAAATTTCATCAATGCACACCCTGTTAACCGCATCAACCTTGCATCTCCTGACTTCAGCCTAACGTCTCTCATACGTTACCAAATCATCCACTCACAGCATCCATCACTACCGCTGAAATCATTACTGTTGTTAGCCGTAAGCGAAATTCAGCCCCTGGCTTTGACAACATTACATATAGACATATCAAAGAAGGTCCTCCATTATTATTGAATCTGCTTGCCATCATCTACACATTCATTCTTCGCACAGGCTTCTTTCCAACAGACTGGAAAACTTCGAAAACTCTGATGTTTCTAAAGCCCAATAAGCCTCCAACCGACACATCCTCTTACCGTCCGATCCAGTTAACATCTACTTTCAGTAAAATTCTAGAACGTATCATTGTTAAGCGGCTCCATCCGTATCTCGAAACTAAAAGTATACTCCCTATTCATCAAGCAGGCTTTCGACCTTCCTACTCCATCAACGATCAACTCCTTCGCCTCACCAGTCTAATCACAACACACTACAACTCTGTTAAACCCTCTTGCCTTCTACTATTTGACTTGGAGAAAGCCTTTGACAAGGTATGGCACCCTGCACTTCTTTACAAGCTTATTCACCTTAAATTTCCCACTGTTTACGTTCGCTTTATTTATCACTTTCTGGTCTGTCGCCTTTCATACGTTTCCATCAACAATCAGCTCTCTCATCCTATATTTCTTCTGTCTGGAGTCCCACAAGGTTCTGCCCTATCACCTCTGTTGTACATCATTTTTGTGGCCGATTTTCCTTCGCTTCCTCCTGACATTTATTTATTTCAATATGCGGACGATACAGCCTTTTTAGCCTCGGGTAACACTATTCGGCAAATTAATCAGCATCTGCAAGAGGCCATTAATCGCTTCACTCGTTGGTGCACCAAGTGGAACCTCTCTATTAATGCAGCGAAAACCCAAGCTATCACTTTCATTCCTCCCCGCAAACGTTCTAAGGTCAATAGAAACCCGTTGTTGCTCTCCCTTCAGGTTCACGATACTCCTATCATTCCAACCAGAACTGTCACCTACCTAGGCATCATTTATGATACTCACCTAACCTGGAAAGCTCACCTACAGCACATCGCTGCCAAAGCCTACAAACGCTTAAATCTCCTGAAGCGCCTCACTGGTACGACCTGGGGACTCCAACCGACCGTAGTCCTTAATACATACAAAGCATTCATGCGTCCAGTTCTCACCTACGGCTTCCCCGCCTGGATTTCTGCATCCGCTCCCTTTTACGAAAAGCTGCGAATTCTCGAACGACATGCTTTCCGCATAGCCCACCGTATTCAGCTACCCAGCCCTACCAGAGAACTTTATAAACTCATCAAATTCCCCAGCATCACATATCATCCCCAGCATCTTGAGTCTCTCCGACAGAAATTCATCTCAGCTCGTTACAGCTCTCAGCATCCATTACTCATGGCAAGTATGCATTTTCATGAACTTCATCCTGTCCGTCCTCGGTACGTTTACTCTCCGCTTTGTCTCCTTTTCACACTTTACTGCTACACTCTGCCTCCCGATCATCCAGACCGAGTGCTGTTACACGAGTATCAACTTCATGACCATCTACCTCACATTTTCCCTTCATTTACTGCACAGTGATACCTCTTGTGACTAACAGGGCTCCCATCGTCATCATCAGCCTAGAGATGCCCCTAGGCAGAAGATAACACTCATTCGTCTTCCTAACAAAACCCTGTGTTGTCCCGTGCATCGCACTTCATCCCATTCTTCGCCCTCATTATTGATTAATACTTTACATGTTAATTATTTTGTATGTGTTCATATCAAATAATCATTTACTGTATCCCATTATATTGCGCTTACGTTAATAGTTATTTTTATTGTATGTATCTTGTGATAGTCGTTGTTATTATATATTTCTATGTGTGACACCAATTAATCTACATTGCAAGTTCTGGCTAATAAACGTAGAATACCTTCCCCACAGTTATGATTATGGTCGCAAAGATCATAATATCCTGGTTTCAGATAAAAAAGAATAATAAAGGATTCCTAAAAAATGTCACTTAGCCCAACCATTGTTCCTATGAACCTAAACTATCCTATCACATCCTATACCTAAAAGAGGGTGTAGCCCTCTAAAAGGATGCTAGCTTCCGGCTAGCCTTAAAAAAAAGCATAGAATTCCACCCATTACCGTTCAATAGGAAAGCAGTATGACAAAATGGTTTTTAAATATGTACTATTGGGTCTATTGTTACCTAATATACAACATTTCACTAAAACTTCTTGACAAATAAATGCTCGGGCCTCAGGAGGCTAATGGTGAGAGGATCTCATATAAGGTAAGTGGCCAACTTCACACTTGCATAGTCAATGTAACAGAATCAATCTAATCTACCATCAACAATTCGGTTATAACTTGTTCCAATTTGTACACTACGTCCTATATGTCCACGCCTGTAATATATCATGCAATTAATGTTATTAGACATGTGCAAAATTTTATGCAAATTCAAATAATCATAGGAAATTCACTAAATAGTTGTTTTTTTCCCAATTTGATCATTATGCCGCACAATTTGTTTATGCTTAAAGTATGTTGGAAAGCACCGTGCCATTAATATTTAATTTTAAAAATAGAATTGCATATATTAAACTCAAATAACCATAAGATTCAACCAATTATGGGACATGGTAAAAAAAAAAAATTGAAACAAATTATAGTTTACCCAATGAGTGAAGTTTCCTTTTGGTTCTTTGAAGTTGCAACATGAAATAGATTACCATTAATTGAACATTATGTTATAATATAAGCGTGAACAAATTATAGGACATAGATAATAAATTGGAATAAACTACTATGTATCTATTCAATGTAGTTTGTGACAATTCTTTGAATTTGCAACATAACATTCTGTTCTTTTCCAAATTTACAACTTATTGCACAGTATGTAACCAAAAAACTGTAAACAAATTTTGGGATGTTGTGAACAAATTGGAACATATTATGATTGGAACATATTAAGATCTTGCTATTCAATGTGGTTTCCTGTTGTTCCTTAAAGTTTTAGCTTAAAATTCTGTCATTTTCCTAATTTTACCATTAGTTGGATGATGTGTTCCAATATAAGCATGAACAAATATTGGAACATAGTGAACAAATTGGAATAGTGTAAAATCTAATTATTCATTACATTTCCAATGATGCTTTAAATTTGCAACATAAATTTTTGTACTTTTTTAAAAGAAAAAGACTTCATCATTAATTGGAAGCCATGTTCTAATATAAACATGAACAAATTATTGGTGGTGGTTTGGATTGATTCTGAGACATTGAGTATGCAAGTGTAAAGTCAGCCCCCCTCTCCTTATTTGGAATTTTCTCTCCATTGATTTACATGAACAAGTTATGGAACATAATGAACAAATAAGAACACATTGTGATCTAATTATTTGTAGTACATAATTCTAAAACTTCGAATATGGGAGCCAAAGTCATATAGCTAAATTGTGAAGTTGTCTTCCAGTTTATGTGAAACGCTCTCTCAATTAACAAACGTGAACAAATTGCAGAACATGTGAACAAATAGGAAGAAATTATGAATTAATTATTGGGGAGGGGGGTGAAATAATTCTGAGACAATGAATATGATAGTGTGAAGTCGCCCAAGTCCCTTGTGTGGGACTCTCTTTCCATTATTAAGCGTGAAAAAATCACAAGATATAATGAACATATCTATAGGAACTAATTACTGGTAGCATCTAATTTTTAAACTTCGCATGTGGTGCGGGCGCGGGGGGAGAAGATAGAGGATCTTCACAAAACCGTGTGCGGAGTTCTAGCGAAGTTTCCGCAACATAATCGCTAGAGAAAGAATTGAATTGGACACACCAAAAATTAGGGTGTGAAAGATGCGTAAAATAAGCGGCCATACTTTCAGCCGTTCAATAAGATACTGATGCTAGAGCTAGCCCTTACACTACCAGACGAATTGAAAATGTGTGACCTTTACGAAGAGATGCAGTTAAAAATAGAAGGAAATGGAATTATGAAATGTATCACACGAATGGAGTCTACAACTCAAAGCAATTTGTCCTTTTTAGCTTACTTTAATCAACGTTTAATAACTGAATTATGGTTCTTCTTGTATATACCGTTAAACCAATTTTAGATTATTACAGCTTCAAAATAATGTACTTGTATGACAATATTAAACTTTATATGTTAGGATGTGTTTCTTTCATATTTTCGCGGAAGGAATTATTTCCTAAGTTTCATGGAATATGTATTGCATATGGTTATCTTTATAAGTTGGCCACTTCCTGATAGGCAGTGTAAACAAATTTCACAGTAGCATCTGTAGAATTTCATAAACTTAGAGATTACATATAATATATATAAACTGTACCGTAAGACTTACGGTTACTTTGCACAAGATTTAAAGAATTTTAAAGAAAATCGCACGTAACTTACAAACGTAACGATTTAGAACAGTGTAGCCTTTAAACATATAATAGCTAGATATATGTGGTAAATATTCGTGCAAATTAATTAGTAAACATTCAGTATGACCATAGTTATTGAAATATAAACTTTGGTGCAAAGTAACCCCATAGTTGGGGTTACTTTGCGCGACATACAAAAAATATATTCAACATACGAATATAACATTTCTGTGCAATGTTTTCCCTTCAGTACTTATACGTTTTAATTTCTACACAAAACTGCATACAGTTTATAAATATTGAAATTAGAATGAAGGTACTGGTATCGATACTTAGTATGAATTACCAATATTTGTAAAGAAAATTATGTATTTTCTGGTACCGGCACAGGAACCACATTCTATTAGTTTAGCATATGTCACACAAAAATGCCAACTCAAGAACACCCCCCCCCCCTCACACACAAATCCTCGTGAACTGATTTGCCTTGGTTATTCCTTGTCCAAGAATATCGTCCCAATCGTAATTAGTGGAAGGTTTACGGGGTTTGGGACTTTCAGGCTGAAGTCCACCCAAATTGCATGGTTTCTGTTTTTTTAATCTAATGTTAGTCTTTCCTATGCGTATAAGCTTTAAGCCCCCCCAAAAGTCTAATTATTTCTAAAAATAAAAAAATGATGCCTTTGTGAGCGAATTCCCTCTCAATTTTTTTTTCTGGATCCACCACTGTTGTTCATAGTTGATTTTCCAACAAGAAATTCATTCCGACATCTACCTAAATAGGAAATTTACCTAATTTTAGAATGCAGGAGGTTCCAGTAGTAATAATTTCCTATCTAAGAGATATTTTGGACTTGTGCAAAGTAACCCCGATTAAAGGCTGAAATCGCCTTCTTCCAGTTTTATCTTTTTATGACTTTAAAACATTTTACACTTGAATTTCAACTAGTGCTTCAAAGTCCCATTATACACAGTAGTATTCTACGAAACTGACAACTTTGACGGGAATTCTTGTGGGTGATATCTTTCAAATTTTGTTGGTCTTTACCAATGACTGCTTTTCATACTTCTACAACAACAAACCCTATGGGGAATTAGAAACTAATGTTAACCCCCAACATGATAGTATAGCCAAAATACAGTTAGATGTTCTATCTTACGGTGGCAGTTCAAATTTCCTCTTTACAGTTCATCGTTTTAGCGATAGAGGACTGTGAAATTCTTTTTCATATTTTGTGCAAAGTAACCAAGTCTTACGGTGTGTTTTAACGTTTCCCCTTCAAAAAAATCAAAATAGAAAGAGTTTGAACGTATTAATATGAAGTTTAAACTTCTGTAACCGCAGGAGGTTAAGAGACAAGATACCAGATAATTCAGGGGAAAAGGAAATTAACTTTTCTAATTAACTGGCTAATGTCCATCTTTAGAAAAAAAAACTTGAGCGTACTTAAATAACAACTATAATAATATAACATACAAAATAATGATTAAAGGAAGAGAAAGAAACTAGGGAGAAACATTCTCAAAATGAAGTTAGAAAAAAGTTTAATGAGATTTTTATTTACGAGGATCTTTTGTGAAGAGTTTTAACACAATTCCTAGCATGTTTTTCTCAGCTTCTTTCTGGTTAAAGAAAACAGATGGCAGTGCAAAAGCAGCAGAAAGAAGCCAGTAAGAAACAGAACTAAAACAAAGTTATAAGGCACAACACATTATTAGCTTCAAAGTGTTGTAAACTAGAATAAAGTTCTCCTCACAGAATGAGAAAAGTGAGAGTTCCTAAGCTGAAGAGTAATATCTACACTTAACACTCTCTCGACCAGTATATGTAACAGCTTCTTATTTATAACGGTTGCAACGCGTAATGATACAAAATGCATTACTCTGTATTAAATATATTACAAAACGCATACATGTGTAGTGTTGTTTTGCACAGTTTGGTTATGTGCATAAGGTCTGTTGCAAGCAAGCTTCTTACAATGTACACAAGAGAATTTCGTCTTTCTGTCTCTTTCTCACTGCCTTGATAGTATCGACACCTTGCCGCAGTGGGGGTGTGGTGGGGATTGCGTCCTCCAATGATTCCAAGAGCTATGCTGGAGATAGCTTCGTGTCAGAGGGATTCCCATGCCGGACAGGTCTTTAGGGGTAGGAACCAGACGAAGAGAGAGATGGTAGTGGGCAGCAGCTCTACCATTACCACACTGAGGCTCAACATGATTGACATCGGCAAGGCTTAGATGCGGACAAAAACAGACAGGGACAAGATGTTTTCTATTTTTCACTGCGAAGTGGAAGGACTTGGGACACCATAACCTTTACTCAGTCCCTAGAAATCAACATGGAAAGGAATGAAGACGTACTAAAGGAAGCTAATGAAGGACGACAGAACATGAAGATAATAGAAAAAAGAAGAAACACCAATGATTGACTATCTTATTCGTTACTCCGATTGGATCATCGTGTTGATAGAGGAAAGGAAGAAGGAAAACCAGGAAGAAGAAGACCAAGGACAGGAAGTCTAGATGCAGTTACGAAGAAGAGACTATCAAAGTACAGAACAGCTCTCCCAAAGGAGAGAAAAGTTTTTAAATTTCCATATTGCCCACCAACCTATGGTTGGGGGGTTAGGAAGAAAAAATCTCTTTCTCGAGGGCACAGCCGGTAACATTATTTTCGAATACGTGGAATTGGTTGTTCTCATCCTTCATCTTCTCCTCTAAGTTTCATCACAAGCTGCTGTAGTTCCCTTGGAAGAGATCTGGTTTCTCGTCGTCCACTGTGCTCTCTGATAAGGGCTGTGTCTAATGAGGTCAAAAAGTTTTTTCTTAGCATCTTCTGTGACGTTGAATTAGGCTTGTAGTATATGATATTATGGCACTGTTTGCACTGGCAATGTCCAACACTGCAAAGAAAATAGCCATCTCCTTGTACGTCTCGAAGTTGAGTATGTGCCACATAGCTGATCGAGGGCATCCACTCTGCCCTTTGTGTCATTGTAAGTAGTTACCATTTCTGGTTTTTCAGAGATCATTTTTGATTTTCTGATCTTCTGGTCATAATGCAACTAGACAACAAAATTACTGCTCTGTTCCTCTTCGGAACATGTGAACAAAGAGTAATGTTTGCAGTATGTCCAAAGAGAGAAGATTCATTTTTTCTATACCAGCTACAGTAGGTATGAATCATTAAGTGAGAGTTACCGTGAATGTAAAAGTTTGTCCACCCCTACAGATTCATTCCTTGGGTCATATATACAAACAATAGAAGGGGGCCAAACTGGCGTTCCAGTAGATCGAGAGTTATGACGTCATCAATATGGCCGCCCGTGAAATTTCCAATAGAATTTTTAAACGCGTATAATTTCCCTCAGAATAGAGATAAAACCGTTGTTTTAGTTCCAAACTAAAGCAAATTAACTGCAAATTATACACAATTGGTTGCAGTATCTGTATATGGTGCCATGTTTGAGATTTATTGAAACAAACTTGAAAAAAGTAGTTTTTTGACACTCGCTTTTAATTTTAAATCTGAATAACTCCGTAATTATCAAGAATTCTAAAAATATTGTAGTAACAAAAAATGTACATCTTATTATGATCTATAAAACGGTACCAATATATTTTCTGTATCATTTCACATAAGATGATTATGTGAGTTTATAGAAGACATAGTGTGGTGGCTTCGTAGCTGTAATTTATAGGTATGTTATACTTGTATGATTAAAGAAAGATTACAGATGCTTGAGTACTGCAGATTTAGTCTTTAGATCACCTAGTTAATAACATAGGATGGCAGAAGTGACATTCTAATACACCGAAACTTATGACGTCATCAATATGGCCGCCCATAAATTTTCTAGTGAAATATTTAAAACCGTATAACTTCCCACAGAAAGAAGATAGAATCGTATTCTTTGCACGAAGTTAAGCAAGTTAATTGAATTTATATAAAATGAATTTGTAATGTCTAGAATCCCGTTATATACTGTTATCTATAAATTTTGAATACAATTTTCAGAGTTAAAAATTATATAAGAAATACGAGTGTTGACAACATTTTATTTTTACAGAATGAAGTTTCGTTTCATAATATTTCAGTTAGCAATACTGTTTTGCATTGTAATCATTTGTATCTAAAATCTCTGACAAACTAATTATGGAAACTTGTTTTTCATTTTGGGAGCACGTAAGTTTAGTTTTACTTTCCCGTTACAACGTTAACAAACTACCATAATAGTAATATAAGTAATAACTGTTACATTTTATAGGGCCAATCATTTATGTTCACATGAACACTTGCAAAGTGCAATAGAATTTAATAATTTCTTCGTGCAGCCGCATGATTTTGAGCACTTCTTGCATCCACACTTGTCCATCTTCTGACAGGTTGAAAATGTTGAACCATATGGGTAGGAGTCTATTTGCTTTTTGCTTCCACCCATATTTGTGAGGATCTGGAAGTGTAATTTCAGCCATGTTTGCAGAAGCCCAAATATTCTTTGGTAAACAGAATGCCTGCAATCATACAGAAGAGCATTCTGTGTAAGAGGTAAATTTACTGGATTTGAATTTTCAGGGAAAATATTGTTTTCCTTAAATCGTTGATGGTCTTTTTCCTGACTTCCATATAGATTACTAATAATAATAATAATAATAATAATAATAATAATAATAATAATAATAATAATAATAATAATAATAATAATAATAATAATAATAATAATAAAACAGTTCAATAGATTTGATATCGGATGCGTCAAAATCCAGGTCCATCATGTTTATCAATGCTGCAGTTAGTGACTTAGGACTCCTCTTTCATGCTCTAAATGAAATACTTTTCGACTTTCCTCTTAGTGAAGAAGTTGAGTCATATCCATTGAGAGCATACCATAGTGGCAGAGCATTAGTCCTAAGTGGTCCGAGAACTGCTGTGATCTTCTCTACCTCAATTATTCTTGTCTTATTTCCTGTTCCGAAATGTATCAACAGTTGACAGTCTTCTGCAGATATTAAAATGATAAACTAAAACGATAACAATATCGGAATTGAAGGTTCGTACTAGTATTGCCCTTTCTCCTTCTCTTAATGAGTGCAACATACGTAATACAATCCTGGTGTCAGCTTCATGGTTTCATCTTTTTGTCATGTTGTTTCCAGGCCCAACATGGCAAACGATATCGTGTGCAGTTATATAGAAATCACTTCGTATATCTTTAAGATTTGAAACAGATTCGTCACTTAGATGTTTAAATAATTCCTGTTTGTTTTGCGAGTGAAGCAAAAGCATTGACCAATCTTTGGGTATCCTCACATTTGGGCCTACCTTCTGTCTTATTCCATGACCTCGATCTTCATGCGTCTCGCTTTTTATGAAAGTTTCATAATAAGTGTCCCAGACAACATGTAATGATAATGTTTTCCTCATTTCAGTTTTAATCTGCCTCAAGAAACACATATAATAGTAGTCTTCAAATGTTATAGAACCGACCGTAAGAGTGAAAAAAATTAATTAAGGCTCCACCATCCCAAACAATAGCATGATAATTTAAAGGCTCGGCTAAAATGACATCGGTTGCTTCTTTGGCCTGAACCTCATTCTGGAGGCACACAAGAACTGTCAGGTTGCTTGGAACGGTACATCTTGTCAACTACTTACAATTGAAGAAGGGTTTCTTGAAATTCATGAGCAAAGATTTCGCCAATAATACCTTTTCTCGATTGTGTAGGTATGCACATTTGGCCCAAAGGGGAAACATTTGATCTTAATATTCTCACTTGATTTTCTTGTATCCGCTTACTCTTTGGTGTTTTGAACAGCAAAAATTAATTTTTCTATATTGAGGTGTCAAATAGTTTACTTCTTCTAAAGAGGACTCGATTCACGAAACTGTCATATTGTTGTTTACCTTTATCCAAAAGGATTCACACTGATTCTTTGTCTTCGCTAACGCCTCCTTGAAGATCCATTAGTTCATTAATCATGCTTTTCACATTACATAGAAAATTTTGTCTTTTTGCCATTTCACATGATGAAAATAGCCACACTCGTTATATTCATTGTCTTCATACTCAGAAGAAATTTTAAAGTCTTCAAGTCGGTTATTTACTTCAGGAGCCAAGGTCGACCAGTTCAGAAGAGCAATTGGATCTTGAGTTAAGCTAATTACTTCTCATCTTCCATTTTGTATCTTGTTTAGCTGTTCGTGGTCTTGATCGATTGCAATGGAAAAGAAATGTGATAGTGAACCTATTGATAGTGAACCTTCCAATTTTGAACTCATTAAGGGCCAATTTTGGTACTTCTTTCATGTCATTATCATGGATAGGAACCCATCTGTCATAGTGGTAATTGCCACATGTAAACAAGACATCTCTGAGACGTTCCAAGACTGCAAGTTAAAAAATTTCCTCTCTATGCGCACGTACAAAGGTCAGCAAGAGAGCCTCTTAATTCCATAACAAGAATCCAATACGCAAACGTAGAGTATATACTGTTGAGAGTATATACTGTTGTTCTTAACCCAAGTATTAAATTCACTTTCCGGTGATACTTCTTCGTAAGCTTCATTGAGGAGTGCCTGTAGTGCTATGTATATCGTCTGATGAACGTTCCTAGCCCCTATTATTTGTACGGCCTTTAGAATACCATCTGCGATTTCTTCAGAGGCTAAACCAGCTTCGACAAGACCTTAAATCCATCCTGATTCCTGATGATATCTCCAATCGCCTTTGCACTTTGTTTTTGTATATGAAAGCTTCCAAGCATGATCACAATATATTTCAGAGAATCATAGGTCCCCTGAAGTCTCTTCATTATACCATAAATTGGCTGATTACCAGTTATCACGGATATCTGCTCTCGATTTAAATTATGTATGGCTTTCTTAACCAACTCCATTGCGTGAAGGATAATTCGTGGGTCACTAGAAGATTCTTTAAATAAAGATAACAATCCACTATTGTTTGGCTGCACTTTCGTTACTAATTTCTTAAGATAGGCAGACCAAGTAACTCCAGTACTTAATTGTTAGGGAAAGTTGTAACGTAAAAGTGAAAATAAACTTAGTTTCTCCCAAAATGAGAAAAACTGCTTCCATAATTAGTTTATCAGAGATTTTAGATACAAATGATTACAATGCAAAACAGTATTGCTAACTGAAATATTATGAAACGAAACTTCATTCTGTAAAAATAAAATGTTGTCAACGCTCGCATTTCTTATATAATTTTTAACTCTGAAAATCGTATCCAAATTTATAGATAACAGTATATAACGGGATTCTGGACATTACAAATTCATTTTATATAAATGCAATTTACTTGCTTAACTTGGTGCAAAGAATACGATTCTATCTTCTTTCTGTGGGAAGTTATACGGTTTTAAATATTTTACTAAAAAATTTATGGGCGGCCATATTGATGACCTCATAAGTTTCGGTGTATTAGAATGTCACTTCTGCCATCCTATGTTATTAACTAGGAGATCTAAAGACTAAATCTGCAGTGCTCAAGCATCTGTAACCCTTCTTTAATCATACAAGCATGGGCGGCGATTAGGGGGGGGCAAGAGGGGGTAGTTGCCCCCCACTTTTTTGAAGTGACACCCTAATTTTTATAGTTTTATTTGGAAATGTAAACAGGGTTTTCACACAATTTGGAGAAGAAAAAACTCTGACTTTTCCCTGACTTTCCATGACGAAAGTTACAGATTTCCCTGACCCCTGACTAACTTAAAAATATAGAAAAAAGAACCCCAGCCTCTACACTCCCAATAGTTGGCCTTGTTCTCTTCCGCTTCTATTTCTTTCTTTTTTGAATTTTCTTTCCAAACGAATGTAAATTTACAAACATGTGCATTAGGCCGATATTGATTAGGCCTACATATTACACAAATTGTAAAGTTACAAACGAAAGTGTGCAGTATACGGAGTACTCAAGATATGCAAAAATACACATTATAATAACAATTACAATATTATAATATTGCGTATAGTAATAAACAGTTCACATATGATTTTACTGATTATTAAAAAAAAGCACGTACACACACACATTATGTAACACATACTTTTGTTGGTGCAGTTGTTAAATGAAACCCATTTACAAATTTGTTTTCATCCTTTTTCGCATAGTTTTCTTCTCATTGATCTGAATATCCTTCTGTTGTTTCCGCAGTTTAATTTTCTTTTCTTCTTCCTCCAACACCTTTAGTTGTTGCTGAATCTCCCGTTTCTCCCTCCTCTTCTCGTCTCCAGAATTTATTTATCTTTTCTTTTCCAAATACACCTGATATTGCCTCATTGAACTTCTCACTGTATTTGTCATACCTCTTGTAATTATTAATCCTGATGGTCCACCTATTCTCATCACAGAATCATATATGATCCGTTGAGCCACCAGAGATTCTTCTTGTAAGTTCTCAGCAATGAGAATTTTATTTATCGTGAAACCACTTTCAAACAATGCGTTTCCGTGAAAGAAGATAAAACACAATTTCATAACTGACCATAAGTCAACGAAGTTCTCCCATTTCCTGAGACTAAGTAAAAAACACACCAAGTCCAATACAATCTCTGTCATTGGCTATGAATTCACTCGAGTGTTCCTTAAATTCTTCAGTCTGAGCTTTCACTGTGAGCTGGAGATACTATTTCTTCGCGTTCTTAGTCACTTGTCCAGATATCCTCTTGGCACCATGCAATTCTTCTAGTCTACTCTTTTGAGTAAATATGCCAGGATGCAGTTAGATATGTGTTTTTCGCAGAAAATTAGTTTCAACAACTATATCAGAGAACACTACATTTTGCATCCAGTAACATTAAAGAAATCAACCCTACTTCATAAATTCAGTAATTGAACAATGGACCTAAATCGATTTTTCCCTGACCAATCTGCCATTTCCCTGACTTCACCTGATACATTTTTACTTCCCTGGCCTTTCCCTGACTTTCACTTATTTTCCAGAATGTGGACACCCTGGTAAAGGTTTTGTATGTATTACTGTTTCATAGGAAAAAAATGCTGCCATATGATATTTGCCGTTGCGTGAGTACGTATTGGATATTTGTCTTCCCGTGGAGTTAAGAAAACTACAGGAATTGCGTTTTAATTGCAATTCAAAGCAATTAATATTGCAATTGCATATTTCTTTAAATGTCATAGCATATGCTTGCAGTACTTACTGTATTTCATTTTCTAAGAGTAAAAACATTTATTTAATGGCATGCCTGGAATTAAAAGTATAAGTTATTCATTAATTCCTAGTTTCAATATAACTTCTGCAAAACAAGCGTCATTATTCATTACTATGATTAATATTGTCCCTTCTATTTATTTGTTTTGCAAATTTATTAAATAATCTAATCACACAATTTTCCACACAGAATTTTAATACAGTAAAACCTGCCTTCAACGGACCCTTTATTAAACGGAAAACTGTCTTAAAGGGAAATATATCATGGTCCCATGGATTTTGGAGTAAAAGACATGTAAAAGTCCCTTCATTAAGCGAAAACTGTGTTATGCGGACAACGGAAAGCAAAATAAACCTTTAATGGAAAATTCTGAGTTTCAGACTACATCGTTTAGAAAATTTTTAAACATCCTGTGAGAGGGTAAACATATACTGTCTGCGATAAATACTTCGTTCTTTTGTTAAATCTTTATGGGCAGTGTTGACCTTCGTCAATCACTACTCATATTCAGTTCCCACAATTTTTCGCTAGTTCTACGTAGCATGTCAGCTGTCAGTCTTCTTTGTAGGCGTACTTCTGTTCCGCTTGTGTAGCAACTAGCGACAGCCAACAAAAATGAGAAGAAAACTGACAAAACAAAGTTCTGGAAAAAAGGAATTGAGGTAAAGCAGAAGTTATATATCTCCATCACGTGTCGTGAAAACAAGGAGGAAAGAGTTCAGAGGACTTTCAAAATTCCAGAGAAAGCTTTTCTGTGTCCTGAAGTATACCGCAGCCATGTAGTAGCAATGTATGCAAAAAATCCTGCTTGACTATTGGGAAAAATAAAAGAAAGTGTGCACAGCATATTTTGTGTTTAAGTTTTTTTGGGTATTAATTCGTAGAAGGAAAAAGTACTGTAATTGAACAAGTTGCGTACATCAATATATTTTCTCATTATGTCCGTTATAAGCATATATATTTTTTTAACGGAAAGGTCTATCTCCATTAAGCGGAAACCTGTCTTTAACGGAATTTTTTGCGAGTCCCGCTCGATTCCGCTGAAGACAGGTTTCACTGTATATTCATGAGCAAGAACTCAAATCTCTTCTTACACTATCGTTGTTTAAGAGTATGAAGGGTTAATACCTACCTGTATTACTCTTATAAATTTACTTAATAAAATAGAAATACGATATGCGGTATTTTAAATAAAGAAAGATAGTATCCTATTAGTTATACAACCTTTCATCAAGCTTAGAAACAATCAGGAAATCTAACATTGATATACAATTGCTCAGGTCATGTCTTGCCCCCCCACTTTTAACCTCCAACCGCCGCCACTGCATACAAGTATAACATACCTATAAATTACAGCTACGAAGCCACCACACTATGTCTTATATAAACTCACATAATCATCTTATGTGAAATGATACAGAAAATATATTGGTACCGTTTTATAGATCATAATAAAGATCTACATTTTTTGTTACTACAATATTTTTAGAATTCTTGATACTTACGGAGTTATTCAGATTTAAAATTAAAAGCGAGTGTCAAAAAACTACTTTTTTTCAAGTTTGTTTCAATAAATCTCTAACATGGCACCATATACAGATACAGCAACCAATTGTGCATAATTTGCAGTTAATTCGCTTTAGTTTGGGACAAAAACGACGGTTTTAGCTCTATTCTCAGGGAAATTATACGCGTTTAAAAATTCTATTGGAAATTTCACGGGCGGCCATATTGATGACGTCATAACTCTCGATCTACTGGAACGCCAGTTTGGCCCCCTTCTATTGTTTGTGTATATAACCCAAAGAATGAATCTATACTGGTGGACAAACTTTTAAATTCACGTTAACCTCCAACTCAATTTAGTATAGGGATTCATTCCTACTACTACATTTGATTTCTTGCAGTATTTCACGTTTATTGGTACTCTTTGTTCCCAGAACAGTGATACTCTCTGTCTTCAGTTTATTGGCAAGCTCAATGGAACTGAACCAATTGTAAACGGTCACATTCCGCTTTGTTTCTTTAATAGGTTTGATTTGTCGCAGGATTTCACTAACAGGGAAATCACAATCTATTATAAGATATCTTTGCAGGGGAGTTCTTGATTTCTTTTCTTTTACGTAAATTGTCGGGAACTTGAAATAGTAATTTAACTAAAGGGCCTGTGACACATCCATAAGGTGTCTTGGTCACAACAACCAATTTTGATAAAACTTGGTAGACTAATAGGACATTTTACAAAACTAATTAGCAGGAATTTGTCGATAAAGCTGTAGTTTCTAAGATACAGTTCATTCATTAAAGATATTTGTCGTGATATCTCGAGAACGGATCCACCGAAATGAAGCAAACTTTGCAATCCATAGTAGATACATGATAGTTTTAAAACGAAATTAAAACGAATTATCTGCACCTGCGCAGAACTGCGCAGAATGCGCAAATAATTGTGGGCATGCGCATATCTCGAAAACGTGAAGACTGCGATATATTTTTCTCTTGCTTACACTGTTAAAAATAATTTCTTAAATTTGAGAAATCGTTTCTTATCTTTGCACCGAGACAATATTTTCTTAGAAATGAGATTTAGCAATTATCATTCATAAGGAAAGTAACAGTATATTTTCTCGTTTCGCTTTATACAACCTCATCTACTTATCTTCATTTCTCATTATTGAGAGTTTCAAATTCTTGTTTCTGGTCGATGTAATCCTTGTGTAGGCGCTGGTTTCTTAATAATTCTTCGACGTTGCTTTGAGATTGTTCAATATATTTGCATTTCGTAACACACAAAATTATATGAATTCAAAAAATACAAATAAACTTGCTATATGAACATTATTATGTTTGGATTAATGCGATATTAACACAACACACGTAGCTACCGTTGCTTTCTTGGTGTCACGTTTTTACACACACACTCACCCTGCTGCTGGGGAGAAAAAGTATTAGTTTTTATGTTGCTGCCTCTTCATTTACTTACTGACGTTAGTTTTTATTGCGAAGAACGCTCAGTTCTGAACATACCGCCCGCCTTGAAGGAATTTCTTCAACAAATCTATGAATGATTAATTTGGTTCATGAACTTAATATACACAACAATAGATAACACAAGTTATGAATGAATGATATAAACATAAACAGAATAATGCACACACAACACAACACTATGAATCACACAATGTACACACTATGAATACACCAACACATTAACTCTCCTTAGGAAGCGGGCACAATTGACGAATAGATCTTGTTGTTGTACCTCTGGTAGTTTTCACTGTCGCCACTCGTACTATTCCGTCCTTCCCAGGAAACAATTGCACAATACGTCCAGTTTTCCATTTTAGAGGTGGAATGTTATCTTCTTTGATGAGCACCAAATCACCTTCCAGAAGATTGGGGAATTTTCTTCTCCACTTGGATCGTTCTAGAAGACTTGATAGATACTCCTTTGACCATCTGGACCAAAATTGCTGATGAAGTTGTTGTATGTATTGCCATCTCGAAAGTCTGTTGACAGGAATATTTTTCAAGTTAGGTTCTGATATGGTAGTGAGTGCGTCGCCTATTAGGAAATGACCAGGTGTTAAAGGATGTAGGTCGTTTGGATCATTTGATAATGGTGTTAAGGGTCTAGAGTTTAAGCAAGCCTCAATCAGTGTCAAAATAGTGTTCATCTCTTCGTAGGTGAGTGAAGCATTTCCCACAACTCTCTTTAAATGGTATTTGAGAGATTTAATTGATGATTCCCATAAGCCTCCAAAGTTTGGTGATCTTGCTGGAATAAAAACCCACGTGATGTTATCAGCCGCTAGAAAGTTATGTAATTTTTCTTTATGGTGTTCTGATTCAAATAAAGTCTTCAATTCTTGTAGTTCCCTTTTTGCACCAACGAAGTTACTTGCATTGTCAGAATACAGTTTAGCACATTTTCCTCGACGAGCCATGAATCGCTTTAATGCTCCAATAAACGCTTCTGTAGTTAGATCACTAACAAGTTCAATGTGAACCGCCTTAGTCGCAAAACACACGAAAAGTGCTATATATGCCTTATGGAGTTTGGCTCCCCTTCGGTTACTCGATTTAAGGTAAATGGGCCCACAGTAGTCAACGCCGCTGTGAAGAAATGGTCTTGTTGGTTGAACTCTGTCAGCTGGTAGATCTCCCATCATCTGTTTACCATCTTTAGGATTGTTTCTGAAACATGTGACACACTGATGCACAACTTGACGAACCAAGTTACGTCCACGTATTGGCCAATACGATTGTCGCAAGGATGATAACAATAATTGAGGCCCGGCATGCAATAGCTTCTTATGTTCTTCTTGAGCGATTAACTTTGTCAAGTTGCAGTTAGCTGGAAGTACAATAGGATGTTTCTGTCCTTCAGTAAGATCTGCTGCATTTAATCTTCCTCCGACTCTGATGATTTGCCTCTCATCCAAGTATGGGTTCAAATTTCTCAGTTGACTTTGGTTGTCGACTTCCTTTCCTGATCTCAATGCATTTAATTCCTTGTGAAATGCTTGTTGTTGTGATAGTTTAATAAGACATTCGAGTGCTTCATGTAATTCACTTACTGTAAGATGTCCATGCTGTCTGTCACAATTAGATCTTCTCATGTTGTGTGTGAATCGTAGGCAATAAGCAGTTACACGTTGCAATCTTCTTAATGAAGAATATCTGTCTAAGAGTTGACACGGTGTTGTAGAAACCATTACTGCTGTATTTCTTCGTTGCTCGGGAACATCGCTTAGGTCACAAACATCTTCCCTCGTCTGTGAGTCTAATTTCTCAGATAGCCAGGAAGGCCCATGCCACCATAATTCATTATCAAGAATTTCTGACGGTGTTAATCCTCTCGATATATGATCTGCTGGATTCTCCTCTGTTCTGATGTGTCTCCATTCATAGTTACAAGTCAACTGTTGAATTTCCGCTACACGATTTGCAACATACGTCTTCCATTGAGAACAAGATCCTCTTATCCATGCTAATACAATGGTGGAATCTGACCATAAAACAACCTTATCGATCTTGCAATGTAACGCTTGTATTACTTTCTGAGTTAGCTGTGCAAGTAACAAAGCTGCACAAAGTTCTAGGCGAGGAATAGTTGTCTTCTTCAAAGGTGCTACTCGAGATTTTGAACATAGTAAGTTTGCTGTGAATTTTCCATTTTTTGTGCTAGATGTTACATATATACAAGCTCCATATCCATTCTGAGATCCGTCGCAAAATCCATGAATTTCTACCTGCGATTGTGTTTCTTGAATAACCTTCCGCTGAACATGTAGTGATTTCAATTCTTGAAGTTGCTGCTCAAAAGTTTCCCACTCTGAATGCAATGGGGCTGGAACCTTTTCATCCCAATTCAATTTTAATTCCCACAAACGCTGCAGAAATATTTTTGCCTTAAGAATAACTGGTCCTATTAATCCTAAGGGATCAAATATGCTCGCTACTGTAGCAAGAATAGTCCTCTTCGTGATTTGTTGAGAGTTGTTTCTTGGTTTGACAGAGAAAGAAAATGTGTCTTTAATAGGGTTCCACAACAATCCTAAACTTCTTGTGATGCAATCATCATTTGGTTGAATGGTGAAATTTGATTCTTGAAGTTCACTGGGTATTTTTGAAAGGAGTGAAGTGTCGTTGCTACACCATTTTCTCAAACAAAACCCACCTCTTTGCAGAAGAGTTGTGAGTTGACCTTGTAATTCATGTAGTTCCTTCTTTGTGTTTGTCCCTGTTTGAAGATCATCAATATAGAAATCCCTCATTACAACTTCTGCTGCCTTAGGGAAATTATTCTTCTCTTCTATGGCTAGTTGCTGAAGACATCTAGTGGCTAGAAAAGGAGCTGCTGCAGTACCATATGTTACAGTTTTGAGTCGATATATCTTTATTGCTTCTTGAGGGTTTTCTCTCCACAGTATTTTCTGGTAGTTTGCATCTGAATCATGTACCCTAATGTTGCGATACATCTTCTCTATATCAGCTGTCATGACGTATTGATGTTGCCTGAATCTTGCTGTTATGGAAAATAATTCTTCTTGGATTGTAGGCCCGACTCTCATCGTCTCATTTAATGAAAGTCCAGAAGTTGTTTTGCACGATGCATCAAATACAACCCTGAGTTTGGTAGTAGTACTGTTCTCCTTCATTACGCAATGATGAGGAAGATAGTAGTCTGGCATCGTTGTATCGCTCTCTGCTCTAGTTATTTCTTCCATATGGCCAAAATCTTCGTACTCTTTCATGAACGTTATGTATGCCCTTTTTTTCTCAGGATCCTTCATAAGCCTTTTTTCCATTGAATAAAGTCTTCTCGTTGCAATCTCCTTGGATTTACCAAGATTCCTCACATTTTCTTTAAAGGGAAGTCTGACGACGAATCTCCCAGTCTCGTCTCTCCGGTATGTTTCTTTGAAGTGTCTTTCACATTCTGCCTGCTCTTGACTTAATGGATGTTCCATTGAACATTCTTCTATCGTCCAGAATTTTTGTAATTGCTCGTGTATTTTTTCTGTTGTGGAGAGGTGACACACATTTGTCGAAATGTGTGGTTGATTGTCTATTTTTCCAGCTACAATCCAGCCAAACAATGTTTTGTGCAAGGTTGGATACCCTGCCTTGAGTTTTATTTGCCCTTCACAAAGTAGATCAAAGAATACTTCCGCCCCCAATAACATGTCAATACGCTGTGGTATGTTGAAGCTAGGATCTGCTAATTCAATGTTGGAAGGTATTTCCCACGATGACGTGTCTACACGAACCATAGGTAAGTCTTGTGATATTTGCGGCAATATGATGAAGTCTAAAGTGGCTGAATAATTGTTATATCTTGACTTAATTGTAGCCTGAACGCTATGGCATGACCTTGTATTAGCATTACCTATACCATTTATGTGTACAACGCTATTACTCTTTGTTAGTCCCAATAATTGAACCATTCTGTTTGTTAGGAAATTGGACTGAGAAGCACAATCGCGAAGTGTTCGACACATTTGAAAATTACCCTGTTTATCTTTAACATATACTACAGCTGTGGATAGCATAACGCTTGGTGGTCTCCTAAGATTCTGCGGTCCACTGTTTGTAGAACGAATATTCTTATCTTCACATTCCTGCCCGAGTGATGTGGTCGCAGCGAGCGTGTTTTGACCTTGACCTATTTCCCTTTCATCTTGTGGTTCATTTGCTCTAGTGGGCGATGGACAACGCGAGTAATGCAGTAATGTGTTATGCTTTTTATTGCATATTTTACAACTACCTGATAAGCACTCATTTGCCTTATGCGCTCGTTTGAGACAATTTATACACAAAGAAAGACGTTTAACTTCTCTAATTCTATCTCCTATAGATTTTCTCAAGAATGATTGGCATTGAAATAATTTGTGGGAGCCTTTACAGCTGGGACATGCATTGTTGTCGGAACACGTTACGTGTGCTGTCGTTGAGTAAGAACTCTTTTTGCCTGCCTTATTTGTTTGTTGATATTTGTTATTTGGGACTGAGGGTGTCTCTTTAGGTCTACGCTTATTATCAACTGCGTCTAAAACTTGGCAACGCTGTTGTAAAAATTGTGTCAGCTGTGACATGTTCGGTAATTCATTCGTTGATTGTGTTTTCTCCCACTCCTTATGTGTTGTATTGTCTAGTTTGGTCACAATCAAATAAATAAGTAATGCATCCCAGCTTTCTGTCGGTTGACCTAATGATTTTAAAGCCCTCAAATGTTTTATTGTGCTGTCTAAAAGAGATTTAAGCGAAACAGCCGACTCACGTTCCACCATTGGCATTTCAAATAAAGCTTTGACGTGTTTGTTAACAATATACTTTTTGTTTTCAAAACGTTCTTTGAGTAAAGTCCATGCTACGTCATAGTTTTCAGAAGAAATTTCCAAGGCTTGTATTACTTCAAGAGCCTCCCCACGTAGAGAAGAACGTAAATAATGAAACCTTTGGACTGGCTGCAATGTGCTATTGTTATGTATTAATGCCCGAAACGTGTCATAGAACGACAACCACTCATCGTAGCTTCCGGAAAAGGTCGGAAGGTTTATCACCGGCAACCTAACTGATGGATTAGAATTGCTTGATTCATTGTTTTCATTTTTCTTTGCACTGGAGCTGTGTTGATTTATGAACACTTCCGTCTTAGCTGCTAAATCAAAATAAGTACTCTCGAATTGCTCTCTTTCTTGCGTTTCCTGATCAATTTCTGATGAACCATGTAACATTTCTATTTCGGATTGTATTGCATCAAATTCATCATAGCACTGTTTTATTTTCTCGTAACGTAACACTAACTGCGTAATATTCTGATCTTCTGTAAAACTATCTACAAAAGGTTTAAAACGAGTGAGTTTGGCCTTAATTTGACCTCTCTTGAAAACTAATTCTTTCATTCTGTCCGTCATGCTTCACTCAAATTAAATACACTTTTAACACTTACGTTCTAAATGAGGCTTTGCTTTTACAGGCTTATTTTGTATAAGTGATACAAGGATAATATTATATTGAAATATGCACTCACTACCTACCTTGTTAACTGCACTGTAGAATCCTGATCCGGCGTGGAGGACCATTTGGTCGATGTAATCCTTGTGTAGGCGCTGGTTTCTTAATAATTCTTCGACGTTGCTTTGAGATTGTTCAATATATTTGCATTTCGTAACACACAAAATTATATGAATTCAAAAAATACAAATAAACTTGCTATATGAACATTATTATGTTTGGATTAATGCGATATTAACACAACACACGTAGCTACCGTTGCTTTCTTGGTGTCACGTTTTTACACACACACTCACCCTGCTGCTGGGGAGAAAAAGTATTAGTTTTTATGTTGCTGCCTCTTCATTTACTTACTGACGTTAGTTTTTATTGCGAAGAACGCTCAGTTCTGAACAGTTTCTAAGAAAATATATTCTCGGTGCACAAATAAGAAACGGTTTCTCAGATTTAAGAAAGTATTTTTAACAGTGTAATTTGAACTATATGACGAATATAACATAATGCAAGAAAAAAAAACTAGACTCAAATGTGAGCGTTTTCAAGCAATTGAGGTGAGAAGATGTTGGGGTGGTCTGCCCCCGGACACCCGTCTCTAGTTACGCACTCTGTCTGGCTTCTCAGTCATACATTTCCCTTACACCTGTGTAGAAGTCATATAGTTAACATTAATAGTCACCATATTCGGGTCGTAGTGATATCAAGTACTGTAAGTCATCAATGTTGCACAACAGTAACATAGTATTAAGAGAGCGTAAGGATAAACTATCATGCCTATTGTCGCCGTCTATTGGAACACGTCAGTGTAATGCAGGCATCTATGCTTCAAAGAAACTTGCAGAATCATAGGCCATCGCCATAGGGTTACCTATATAGTTAGTGTGGCCATGAGACGAGACATTTGGAGTTGTCTCATCTCGTCGCGTGAAACAGTCTAGTCACTAAAAGTATAGCCTGGTTCCAATTAGGGATGGACAAAACCGGTTTCTAGAAAAACTGAAATCCGAAAAACCGATATTTCGGTTTTCTCCAATAACCGGTCCGGTTTTCAGCAAAACTGGTTTCATTTCCTCCAAAACCGGCTCGTTTTTCCACCGGAACCGGGTTCGTTTTCTCCAGCACCGGTTCGTTTTTTTCACCAAAATTGATTTCTGTGAAAACTTTTAGAAAACATAAAACCATTTCTGTGGAAACGGAATCGATTTCCGGAGAACAACGGATACTATTTTGGTCAGAAATAGAACCAATTTTGAAAAAAAAAGAAAAAAAAAGAAACGGAACTGGGTTTGAAGAAAATCGAAACCAGACCCGGTGAAAAGCCGAACCTGCTTTGCAGAAAACGGATAACCGGTTTCGGTGAAAAATCGGCTTTTTGAAACTTTTCAAAACCCGCTTTCGGTTTTCCTAAAAACCGAAAACCGGAAAACATGTTTTTGCGCCTACCACTAGTTTCAATAGATCGCGACTATAGGCCTCATAGTTTATCCTTACGCTCTCTTAATACTATGTTACTGTTGTGCAACATTGATGACTTACAGTACTTGATATCACTACGACCCGAATATGGCGACTATTAACGTTAACTATATGACTTCTACACAGGAGTAATGGAAATGTATGACTGAGAAGCCAGACAGAGCGCGTAACTAGAGGTGGGTGTCCGGAAGCAGACCACCCCAACATCTTCTCACCTCAATTGCTTGAAAACGCTCACCTTTGAGTCTAGTTTTTTTCTTGCATTATGTTATACTCGTCATATAGTTCAAAGTAAGCAAGAGAAAAATGTATCGCAGTTTTCACGTTTTCGAGATATGCGCATGCGCACAATTTTTTGCGCATTCTGCGCAGGTGCAGACAATTCGTTTTAATTTCGTTTTAAAGCTATCATGTATCTACTATGGATTGCAAAGTTTGCTTCATCTCGGTGGGTCCGTTCTCGAGATATCACGACAAATGTAATCTTTAATGAATCAACTGTATCTCAGAAACTACAGCTTTTTTGACAAATTCCTGCTAATTATATTAGTTTTGCAAGGTGTCCTATTAGTCTACCAAGTTTAATCAAAATCGGTTGTTGTGGCCCAGACACCTTATGGATGTGTCATAGGCCCTTTAGTATTTTTAGCACCCCTGTCTATGTCTACGGGCTGAGGAGGAATAGTAAGAAGGAGTGGATGAGTATTATTAAACTTGAAACTCTTGTCTTTCAATTAACAACATTTTTGTATTATATTCCTCTCGTATTAAACGCATTTTTAACGAATGAAGCTCGTCTATTTTTCCCAACAACTTCCTGTTCTTCCCTACAATCGCATGTTCTCTGCCTTTTTTCATGGGCGCACCTTCTGATAAGCTTCAGCTCCCGATAGCAAACGAAATGCACGTGCCAGCAGGGGCAGAAATGGTTTACTTCTTTAGTAAAAAGACGATACTACTTTAGCAACAACTAAAGAAATAAATAGAAATTGAGCTCTCCAACAGTTACTTAAACAGTATATTATTACGGAAGTAATTTACTAAAGTAGTCTAGACTAAAGAAGTAAGATTTACTACAAGAGTAATTTACACTAGTTTGTTGCTGGCCATCCTTAGTATCTTTGGTGAGCGCTCTACCACTTCACTACTGTGCGCTTCCTAATATTTATGTATATATCACGAACTGGTTATAAGTCACCCTGATGAAAGATAGGGCCCAGTTTGCTTCCCTCTAACCTAGTATTCTGTATGCCAGTATTAAAAGACAATAATAGGAAACTTAAGTGTGTTTATTTTCAGAGAGACGACATTTGTAGTGAAATAGTTATTCGAAAACTATGACGTAAGAAATGGTGACATCATTAGTTTGCTTTCCGTCAATTTGCATGTTGCGTTTACATTCATATGAAGCCGACACACAATTACAATATTGTTTATAACACTCTATCGTGCCACTAATTTTACTTTTTTCTTATTTATTTATTTATTTATTTATTTATTTGTTTCACTCTCTCTCCCTTTCTCTCTCTCTCTCTCTCTCTCTCTCTCTCTCTCTCTCTCCCTCTGTGTGTGTGTGTGTGTTTGTGTGTCTGGTGTTACGTTTTTTAGTGAAACGGAAAGCTTGTCATGTCGTCATAAGCGCCCGCGGGAAGTTTATCTCTTAACGGTAGTTTGGCAGCAGCGAGTTGCGCGATCATTGGTTCCTGCCAAATGTCAATTAGAACGCCGCGTAATGTAATTTTCTTTCCTAGCATTGAGCCAATGATTTTCGAATTTCTCACTGATACGAACGCCCAGGTGTTCGAAAATTGTTAACCTGGTCCTTGTAATGGACGGTTGAAATGTCAGATACAGAGCATTTTTTCCGCTTGTAATAGAGAGTGCGGTATTGGTACTGGGTGTATCAAAACTCCTGGCCATAGTCCGTTATAAGATACAAAAAATTGAAAGAGGGAAAGAAAATATTAAACTTTTGTGTTATTCAATCTATGTGACGTCATTTAGGGAAGCCACAGGCTCGTATCCACGGGGAGCTAGGTGGCCTCTCCTAAATTTTTACTGGCCCCCTAAAATTTTGAAGGTAGGCTTGCAAATAAACTATAATATGGTAGGATCTGCTTCCTAACTTCTACCGACCCCTCTACATTTTTGGGCTGGCTATGGGCCTGGAAAGGCAGAGGAAAATTGCCCCCTGAGTTTGAGAAACACATTATGTTTAATAAATTGTATATTAATATACTAAAAAAAATAGGTTGAAGGGAACTTATGTCGATTGACAATTTTTCCTCTCCTAGTTAAACCTGCAAAAAAAAAAAAAAAAAAAAAAAAAAAAAAAAAAAAAAACTACAGTGTCGGTCTAAAATGGAGGAATATTTGCAAATTGCACTAACCGATTGGATTCCAGAATTGTAATACGCCGTATATTAAATGAGAAAGCAACATTTCTAGTTCGGCAGGGCGAATGGAACGTGGGGTTACGGTTACTGCAAAATGATAGGGAAACGGTATGTGTGAGAGAACTTAGAATATCTTGGATAAATTTCCCAATAACGCCTTATTGTTGATATAGTGAGGACCGAAGTGTATAGCCTGCTGAACTGGCAACACTGTGTTTTCATTTAACATAGGGCACCTTATCAGTGAGAGCCCAAAAGAGTAGTACGATTTAAAAAAAAATCATAATTTTAAATCATTGAAAACCATGTTTTGCCAACTTTTCTTTCTTTCCATTTTTCATATATTTACTCATAACGGTGTCGTCCTATGGCCCGGACTTTTGATACATACTGTACATATCGACAAATCATATGCTCATATGGTAGTGCATCGGAAAGTAAATATTGTTTAGTAATCTTGTCTTGTAGTAATTCTTACTAAATATTGTTTAGTAGTATCTATAATATATATGTTTTAATGTTTTAATAATAATAATTGATATGTTTAAAATTTAATGAAAATTTCAATTCTTGTTTTCCTTCTGTTACTGTCAGAGAGCCGTTTAGTTAATAGTTAATAAATGCTGAACCTATTAGTGGGAAGGCGACAAAGACTACGAACCAACACCCTGATCAAAGTACACTATGTGCGGTTCTTTCTAATCCAATTAATGCGATGTGTGTATTAATTTTGTATATAATTTTAGTGCCGGAATTAATACACACAGAATTAACTTACAACCATTTTTTAAAAATTAATGAATCTTAATTTTTATTAAATCATTAATTAACTTCCAATTACTTAGAAAAATTAATGAATTTTAATATTTATTAATTCATTAACTTACAACATCAATAATTCTCTTGACTACACGGCGAGAAATGTTTTGAAAGCTTACGAAACAACTCTGAGAATTAAACAAAATATTTAATTGTCCAACGTTTATGTCCTAAACCTAAAAGAGACGACTAATAAAGCGAAGAGAAATATTATAAAAGAATTAATGGAATTAGGAATTCAAAAAAAAAAAAAAAAAAAAAAAAAAGGAGATACACTCAGCATTTAAAAAATTGCGTCAGCTACACCGTGCAGTAAGGGCACTCAATATACTCCTTATTCCATAATCGTGTCTGCTAAACAGACTCCCTCTCTCTCCTCTGTTTCTCTCTCCTATACTAAAATAAGGTAACAACATGAGCGCAATTCTAATTTCAAACTTCACATGTATTAGTATCGATAAAAAGAAAGAATAAAACCGAGACGAAACAAGATTCATAAGTTGATATAGGGAGAGAGAGAGAGAGAGAGAGAGAGAAAGCAAAAGTAATAGGAGAACAGATAAAAATGTGGAATTGAAACGTAGTAAGAAAAGAACGTAACATTATGATGTTTCGTGTCAAGAAATCCAACAGTAATGTAGAAGTAATGTTTCCTTTTATATATTTTTAAGTACTATTCGAATATATAGAGGATGCTTGAAACATTCATTAAGTCACTTTCAAAAATAATAGCTTACTCAATTTCAAGTAGAACTGTAGATCTCCAAGACCCATTTAGGGTAATGTCAAAAGTTTAACATACATGCTTCGTTTCCGCGTGTTTCGCTTGCAAATTCGGTAGTGTTCATTCGACGTACTGATCCAAAATACATTCTAATAAACCCAGTAGCTTAGATCATATCTTCAATTCTTTACTACTAATGCAAATTGAACAAGAAAAAGAAAAGAAAAAAATTGTATGAGTGCTGTTTGACTGCTAAATTTCTATCAGAAATACCCTATATTAAAAGTCCAAACTCTATCATAATGAAAAGTTGCAAATGTTCAAAAGGAAAATTAGATGTTCCTTATGGATGTAATAGACCTTGCATGTTTCAAATTGCAAACGTGAATAAAACACACTGAATTATGGGATGGAAACAACTTTTGTGCCAAACTAGTATAAATAACATCTTGTTTTCAGATAACCAAAGAGGGGGCCACTTTCTAGTCTTCTCCGAAAATTTATCTGTTCCGAACATCTAGTGTCGATTTCATCTATTGCGGACATAACGTTGTAATTCGCACAGATAGAATGAATAGCTAGAGCTGAAACGGGTCACAGCGTCAGTCGAATGATGTTGATTAGCTTATGGACCATCACTGGGTCGAGGCTTCGAACCCGTAGTGACCTGGTAATTCAAAAGAGACTCGGTTACTCAGAGAATAGAAAAGAGATTTTACTTATTCCCTTGCGTTTAAACAGTATTTTTTTTTTTCAGATATGACCAGGACTGGAGATGTTATCCCCATAGCACGAAGAACACGACTCCGAAGTTTTCAGTTAATTAGATTTTCCAGACCGGGTCGTTCGGGCTCTTGCTCCGTTTTAACTCTAGAACACGCACAAGTACAAGTGTGTGTGTGTGTGTGAGAGACAGAGAGAGAGAGAGAGAGCGGAAAAGAGAAATATGCAAGGACAGGATAGCGAAACATCAAGAAAGAAAGAGACAGAAACGAATATAAATATGACACATACTTATCATTACAGTGTATGATGAAGAACGAACACACTGTTTACTAGAATTATCGCGAGTGATGCCTTGTTCGTTCTCCAACAGAAGATGAATTTCTGTTAGCAGCCATTATTTTATGCGAAAAAATTATACTACCTGACGGGGAATCGAACAGATATTTTCCATGTGGAAGTCTAGCATGATGCCACTACTCCACCGATTGCTCTACCCAAACATTGTTTAAGAAATGAAGTATTTCTTTCTGAGATTTACTTTTTCTTCTTTTCTCCTCTTCTTTCTATCTCTCTCTCTCTCTCTCTCTCTCTCTCTCTCTCGCTGCCTCATTTCTGAACCTCTGTGAAATACACAGCCATTGGTTTCAATTTTTCATTGTGTGTGTTTAAGTTTTTCCCTACATCAACTTACGAATCTTGTTTCGTCTCGGTTTTATTCTTTCATTTTATCTATATTAATACATGTGTAGTTTGAAATTAGAATTGCGCTCATGTTGTTAGCTGATTTTAGTATAGGAAAGAGGAAAGGAGGAGAGAGAGGGGGTCTGTTTACCAGACACGATTATGGGATAAGGAGTATATTGGGTAGCCTAGCTGCGCGGCGTTAGATGTCGCAATTTTTTAGATGCGGAGTGTACAAGAAGTAGAAAAAAACCCTTAAGTTGGAAACTTGTGCATGCACTGAATGCGGTAAAACAATAATTTTCTAATATGAATCTAACGTAGTAACTCTCCATTAATTAGTAGGCCTTCACTAGGAGTTTATTAAGGTAACCTATGCCTCACACTTACGCCTGATAGTTTCTGAACCAAAGCGCTACCAAGAACATGTGGGATATGGTTGGATGTTATCTGACTGCCAGGTGGCCTCCAGCAATGACCACCACCTTGCTGGTACCAGATCTACAGTGTGCGTGTGGTACCATACCTTAGACAGACGTTTAGCACTGTACAAGCAACTACCTGCATGAAACGGCTGCTTATATATGGTGGTTACGCATGCAATTAGAGTGAATTGTGTAGGTTCACTGCTTCGACCCCACCTCGCGCCCACTGAGCTTTGTGGTGGACAAATACCTGAATGCGTATTTTCTCGGGCTCTCCCATTTTCGTTTACTTTCTTCATTCTACAGTTTAATTATCATCATCGCCGTTCCCCTTAGAATTGGTACACAATCGAGGGAATATTAAACAAAAAAGTGAGTGAATATTGTATGTTCTAGAACATGCTTAAAGTGTTCCATCGGTCTCATGATGGGATTACTTACACCTAGCATAACCTGTTCATTTGCATCAACTTGGGTAGATATCCACTATTAATGCTTTTAAAAGGTAGTAGAGAGAGAGAGATTGAATGACTTGTTAGCCTACTGGTTGGGACCTTATGAGCAAAAGCAAAACCATTTAATATTCTGGCATCAGTACTCGTAAAGGTTAAAGACGATTAGCCCACGATTTAAATACGAGGATGTGTGATCATATTACTTTCTTGGTTTACAAGATCAGAAATCAATACGTCTTAATGCAAGCGATCTCCCAAATTGTTTCACGACGCGAATTATCAGAGGCAACTGTGTGCCTTCGTCGGTGATCGGAGCCAAAGTACACGTAGTAAACGAAAATGTTCAAATACTTGTTAAAACACACACACACACACAAACACACACATACAAAGCAGTCACACAATGTGTAAAATATTAATACATCGAAAAATTTTGTAAACTGCTATGCACACACAACTGGTAATAATTTAAATTATTATTATATAAATAAGTAAGGGAATCATTTTAGAGCTGACGGAATTTCAACGAGTCCAAATTGTTTGAGCTCGGATGTTGGGTGCTTTGGTAAGCAAGATGGGGGAAGGGTTTTGGTGTATCAGAAGGCACAGTATGCAATACTATGTCGGCATATAGTAAGACTGGAAGAGCTACATCGGACAAACGCAAGCATGGACGTAAAAGTGTTTTGAATTATAGAGACAGACGAACATTGTGCACGGTTGTGATGAAACTTAAGAAGAAGACAGTAGCAAAAGTGACAGCTGAAGTGAATATCGTCCTTAAAAGCCCAATCAGCATTAAAACAACCCTAAGAAATCTCCACAAGCAAGGTATTTATGGACGAGCAGCCATTCTCGAAACTTTCATCACGGAAACAAGTGCTATGAAGTGGATAAAATCGTAACAACACTATAAAACCAAGATTGAGCATTGCCAGAAGCTTATTTGTTCATATAAGTCGAGGTTTACAAAATTTCCGACGCCGATCATCTTACACCGAATTTACGTCTGGAAAACGCCATCTCAAGCTTACGATCCAGATTGTTTGGTACCACGCATGAAGCATGGCAGAGGTTCCGTCATTGTGTCGACAGTCACACCGTGGAATTCTGCTGTATTTATTGTTACCCTGCATGATGACGTCACTGCCTACAAATACGTGATCATTTGAGGAATCAGTTACATCCCATGGGACAATGTATGTACCCTGATGGTGATACTGTTTAGCAAGATGACAATGGCCCTGTTGATAGACCTCACATCGTATAGCATTGGTTTTCTGATCACCAACAGGAACTTAGAAACTGCCATGAGCTCCAATATCCTGATCCCAATATTATTGATTCCTTGTAGTCAGTGTTGGAGAGAAATGTTCCAGCACGCTATCCACCATCATCACTGAAGGAACTTGAACAAATTTTTAAAGAGAATGGTACAAGATTCCGCTGAAAACTACAGGACTTGTATTTATCCATCCCAAGAAGACTGGAAGCAGTTCTGCATGCCAAAGATCATCTTACGCCATGTTAGTCTCAGGTTGCCTTTCTTTGTTGAATATTTCCATATTTTCAACCACTCCCTGTACATTCTCTTTAAGAATATCTATGGAATTGTATTTTTCTCGTTTGCGATGTGGAAAGCTCAGCAATCAAGTTCATAAACGAACCTTAACATTATTAGTGACTATTTATACGTATATTAATTCAGGGCTTTAAATTTTATCGGCTGCTTTCTCCAATAATTTGTATGGAGATGTCATTTCTCTAAATGTTGTTTCTTTAGAAGATATTTTGAAACGAAGACATTTCTTATCACATTTCCTGATTAAGCCGGAGATTTGTAAAAACGCGAATGACAGAAAATTGCTATTTTTCAAGACTGAAAAGCCTATCTCTTTTCTTTATTTGGTTTCTCTTCAATATGACGTGACATAAGAGAACAGCGGAGACATGAAAATCCATTTATGTCAATAAAATTTTGATATAGAGAAAGATGTGTCTATTTTTATACCAACGCTGTCGTTGTCTATTTCCTGCCGATTTGATATGTACAAAGAACTGATTTTCCTTAATGCACTTTTATTATTCATGGAGGCATAGAATTCAAACGAAGTGACAGTACTCAGAAAGATCTCAATTGCCATTAAGTGTAGGGTTTATTCAGAACGATAACTAGCACGCTAAAGAAAGACTGATTTCAAGATACTTTGTCCATATTTTGCATATTTTATAACGTAGTTAAGCATGCGTTAGTATCTCACTTACAAGGAATGCTTCCTGATTACACAATAGCTTTAAAGAATCTGATAAGTGAATTTAGTAGTTCCCACTCTGTTCTTTTCCAAAGTCGTTGATGCTAATGCTTATAAATAAAGAAGTTATATTCCAATAAATATCTCAGAATCACAAATTTTCTTTTGGTAAAAATTCAGATAAATTGAAGTACTTTCAAATATATCTATATAAGGAATCAATTAGAAAAATCAGTAGTACAGGGAATACCAAACAACCGTTATAACATATGTCATAAGAAATGCTACAATAAAAACTCGGTAGAAGCTATTTTAATTCAATTGTAGGAGGACGTTGTGGCTCAGTGGTAGTCACTTGTGTTGTGTGGAGTTACTGCTACGATTCTAACAGCCGTCAAGTTTACTTTAGGTCGACAAACATCATATGCATGGGTTCTTCCGTTTACTTCTACTTTCGCCATTTCAGGATTACCATCCATCTCCTCATCATTGTTTCCCTAGTCTTGGTGCATAAACGTAGAACATTAAACTAAAAAATTAATTGACATTACTTAAAGTTATTACATATTCAGAATGTATGCATAATAATGAACAAAATATATTGTGTCATACACAAAACAATATAGTGAATTTTGAGAAACACATGGGTTTACAGACTGCTTAACTACTGACTCACAAACTCCAAAGTCATGATAGATGCTGATATTGTGCTTTTTTAAAATCCTACATATATGCCTTTGCTTTCAAACTTTTCTTCTGAATTTATTCAAATTTAATCTTATAGGATTAGAAATTAGATTTCTGAGCTTTTGGCACCTATGGCCATGTTAGCCCGTCACGTATGAAGGATAATGTCCCTCGGCGATCACACTACCCGGGGAATCGGGGAACAAGAAAGGAATGGTGAATGAAGGAAACAGTCTGGGGTCATTATGTTAGGTACTATCTCTGCATTTACCTGGTGTGATTGTGAAACACTTAGGAAAACCAAACTGAAGATTGCCGGCCTGAAAACGTTTTTACATTTTTTTCGACCGAGTGTGCCCTTCGAGAGTATTTAGTCTTGTAGCATTTTGAATTTTAAATTCTTATATCATTTTAAAATTATCAACTAAAAAGTAACACGTAAGTCGTAGTTGTAAAAAAAAGTGTTTGATTAAATAGGTTTCTTTTATAGAAATAAGCCGTAAAACAATCTGATCTATTAGGAATGTTTCATTCATCAAATACCATCATAGATGCTGGAGAGCCTAGTTATATTTAAGAAATTTCAGATTGTACTAGACTGAACGCTTCCGGACATTTCTTCAACAACAAAAATACATTTAATAAGTAATCGTGTCTCATATCTCGTAGTGAGATGACAAATTAGAAATGTTAAGCACAGGCTAAGAGATATGATAGAAAAATATTCATAAACTTCGATCTTAGATAGGCGAGACCTAGGATGTGTACTCTACAGAACACTATTAGAATATTAGGTATTTATTGTACTAAGAAGCTCAGAATTAACTTTGTACTGAAAACGTAGATAATTGAAAGCAGAGAGAAATGTAAAGAAAAAAGAAGGAAATGACCTAAATTTAAGTTACTACTCCAGTATTGGTTTTCTCGGAGTATTTCCGTTTCTTCCTACTTTTTCATTCCACCATTTCCTTTACTTCTCATCATCACTGCCTCCTTTAGCTTAGCCAGTATAACCGTAGGACGTAAAAACTTAAAATAGTTCATTTCATTATTTTCCGAACCACATGAGCTCCCATCAGGAATAGAATACGAGTTTCCCGTGCCAGCGATGTTTCCATCATCAACCTTATGCACTGTTGTCAACATTAAAGACGTACTCGGTTCTTAAAAAGAAAGAGAAAGTAACTTATCTTGCAATTGAATGAAATTAGTTTTATTCTTGTCATACTAATCCAACGCTGGAGTAGTAACTTAAATTGGAAATCTGGTACTTTATCACTACATCACCGATTGCTTTACCCAAACTTTGTTCAACAAATGCTGTATCATTCTGAGAACGATAACACGAAAAATGTTTACTGCAGATCAATGAGCTGTTTCGAATGTCCTGCTAAATCCCTTGTCCTTTCCCAACCCACATTCGTAAATCGTCTCTATCATGATAAAGGTGTTTGCTTCCACATTCTTAAGCATTGCATGTCGAATATGAGAAATCGAATCTTCACTACCACTTTGTAAAAAATGCAACTTTGGCGTGAACAAGATTTGAACCTATACTGGACAGCATTATTTATCTTAAGTCCATTACGTTACCGCAACACTATCATATCACCTGAAACTAGAAGCCAAATATTAGTTACTTTTGAATTTGCAGGGCGAAATTATTACATAATATGTTTTTATTTCTGTATTTTTTTCCTGGATTGAATGTGGTTTCCTTTATTAGTGGGCACTCATTTCTTTCCAGGTCGTCGAATAAATGAATTTCGTTGTACAATTAGGTGCAAATAACCTTTCAGGGAGAAGCTTGATCGTTCCAAAGATCAAGGCTAAAATAGGTAATATTTGGCGTTTAGTTTCAGGTGGCATGATAGTGTAGCGGTAACATAATGGATTTATGATTAATAGGGCTGTCCAGCATAGGTTCAAATCCTGTTCACGCCAAAGTAGCATTTTTTACAAAGCGGTAGTAAAGAATCGATTTATCATATTCGACATGCAATGCTTAAGAATATGGAAGCAAACACCTTTATCATGACAGAGACGATTTACGAATGTGGGTTGGGAAAGGACAAGGGATTTAGCAGGACATTCGAAACAGCTCATTGATCTGCAGTAAACACTTTTCGTGTTATCGTTCTCAGAATGATACAGCATTTGTTGAACAAAGTTTGGGTAAAGCAATCGGTGGTGTAGTGATAAAGTACCAGATTTCCAAGCGGAAAATTTGGGTTCGATTCTCCACCACGTAGTATAATTTTCTCGCATAAAATAATGGCTGCAGAGATTTATCTTCTGTTGGAGAACTTACAAAGCATCACTGGCGAGAATTCGAATAAACAGTGTGTGCGTTCTTCATCATACGCTGTAATGATGAGTTTGTTTCATATTTATATTCGTTTCTCTCTGTCTCTGTCTCTGTCTCTCTCTTTCTCTCTCTGTTTCTTGACGTTTCCCTACCCTGTCATTGCATCTTTCACTTCTCCCCTTCTCTCTCACGTACACGCGAACTTCATGTGCGTGTGCATGTTCCAAAGTTAAAACGGAGCAAGAGACCGATGGGCCTGGTTTGGAAAATGTTATTAACTGACAACTTCAGCCTCGAGTTTTTCGTGCTCTGGACATAACATCTTCAGTCCTGGTCATCTCTGAAAGAAATACTGTTTAAACGCAAGGGAATAAGCAAAATATCTTTCTTTTTCATCTGGGTTACCGAGTCTCAGTAAAATTACCGGGTCACTACCGGTTTGAATCCTCGACCCAGTGGTGGTCCATAAGTTAACCAACACCATCCGTTTGAGCTTTAGCGTGTTCATTCTATCTGTGCAAATTACAACGTTATATTCGCAAGAGATGAAAGTAATGCTGGATGTTCGGAACAAATAAATCTTCGGAAAAGACTAGAGAATGGCAACCTCTTTGCTTATTTGGAAACAAAATTTTATTTATACTAGTTCGACACAAATTTGCTTCCATCTTATAATTCAATGTGTTTTATTCACGTTGAAATTTGAAACATGCAAGGTCTGCTACATCTATAAGGAACATCTAATTTCCCATTTGAACATTTGTAACTTTTTATTATGATACGGTTTGGACTCTTAATATATATTTCTGATAATTTACCAGTAAAATAGCATTCATTCAATTTTATCTTTCTTCCTTCCTTACTTTTTCTCTTCGTTTTTTTTTGTTCACTTTGCATTAGTAGTCTGGAATGGAAGATATGACCTACGCTACCAACTGGGTTTATTAGAATGTAGTTTGCATCAGTTCGTCCATTGAACACTACCGAATTTACAGCCGAACTACGCGAAAAAAAGCATGTGTTAAACTGTTGACATTATCTTAGATGTGGCTATGAGGTCTACAGTCCTACTGGAAATTGAGTATGCTATCCTTTTTGAAAGTGACTAAGTGAATGTTTCAAACATCCTCTATATATTCGAATAGTCCTGAAAAAAATATAAAACCAAACGTTATTTCTATATTACTGTTGGATTCCTGGTAACGGAACTTTACAATGCTAGGTTCTTTTCTTACTAAGTTTAAAATTTCACATTTTTATCTGTTCTCCCTTTTCTTTTTCTTCTTCTCTCGCCTCCTCTCTCTCTCTCTCTCTGCATCATTTCTGAACCTCTGTGTAATAGGCATCCATTGGTTTCAATTTCTCATTGTGTGTGTTTCAGTTTCTCCCTAAACGAACTTATGAATCTTGTTTCGTCTCGGTTTTGTTATTTCATTTTATTAATACTAATACATGTGTAGTTTGAAATTAGAATTGCGTTCATGTTGTTAGTTAATTTTCGTATGGGAGAGAAGAAAGGAGGAGAGAGAGGGGATCTCTTTACCAGACACGATTATGGGATAAGACGTTGCATATTGGGTGGCTTAACTGCACGGCGCTAGCTGTCGCAATTTTTTGATGCGGAGTGTACAAAAATGTCTACATTAAAAAAATTTAATTTCTTTTTTATGGTAATTTGAGGTCGCAGAATGCAATGGCATTTTTAAAAAGATATATGTCCATAGAGTCACGAGTAAAATTATCTCAAATTTGGGATTACATTAACATAAATATCTTTACTGAAAATGGTATTAAGGTGTGTCGTGTAATAACTACCCCTGATTTTTGTGTCTTATTCGATAAAATCTGTATTGATTCCACCACATTTATTCCTGTCACATTTTCTGAATTACCTTTTGTTTCAGTATTTTCTTTAGTGGTATTAAAAAGTGACGACATGGTTCTTCAATGGAAACACGGGAAATCAATTCATTCTTTATTTGCTTGCTCTCATTTTTCTAAAATTTTCGAAGCAATGAGACAAACAACCTAATAGATGTTAGAATCTAAATTTATGACTGTTTGCGCACTCTTTATACGGCGAACACTCGTTATTTTTTTCCCTTTCGATGTTTAATTTATTGCTAGATCTATTAATAGGATTTCTATTATGAAACAAATTTAGAGAGATGATTCAGGGTTCTTTTTTCTTTAGCCGATCTCAACCAAATTTTGCAGTCATCCTTAGTAGGCTATTTGCTACCTTCACGTGTCAATTTCGTCTTAATAGATCATATTCCGTTCATATGAAATAGAAAATCTCAAATGAACGGACAACATAATGCCTGACTATAACAACTCGAGAGCTCTTCCCTGGCTAAGCGGTTGCCGTGCGCGCCTTTTCCGTGGGAGACCCGGGTTCGATTTCCGGCGGGAGCTTGTGTGGTTTGGAATCCGTGTTAATCCGTAGGTCCTATTCTCATATAGTCTCGCTGCTGAAAGGTACGTTAAACGTTAAATCAACTCAAACTATAACAACTCAAGGCATCTAGAGAAACCAAAAATGTTACCAGCATGTATGCTGCAACCCTTCTGCCTTTATTGTCATGTTGGTTGCCTATGCATACAGGTTGAATGTGGATCAAATAATTTCCAACTGGTTGATAACGTCTTTTTTATGCTCGACAAAGAGAAATTAAACATTTACAGCAAAGAAAAGAAAAGCGAAGTAAGAGAATGGGGTAGAGAAATGTTGGCATTGTATGACTTGTCACGGATCCTCGAGTAATATATGCTCCAACCATTGACTCTGTTCTTGCTGGTCATATTTTCCTGCTACTATCACTTTTTATCAACGCCAAGTTTCTTGATGTTCCTTGTATTCGTTCTCTAAGGCGTCATAGGACGCTAGAAAATGAATAGTTTATCGCGAATAGCAGTCGAATTGACGTATGACTTTGAGAGCTGTTCTCACGTCGACTAATCTGCTTACAATGACGGTACCAACGCTTTAATATAGGAGTTCGATTCAGCTTACATATGTTCTTACATAGTGAGACGAGATTGTGACAATATTAACCCACTAAAGGCAAATTTTTAAGTAAAGGTTTGTTAATAGGATTTTGCAGTCTCAGTGGCTCACTCCAAACGTCAACTCGACAATCGGAGATACAAATAAATCTATTTATAATACAAAAAACATGTTAGTCTGTGAGTAACACTAATTCCCAATAACTCACTATTTTTCTAATAGGTGTGGCTATCTGCCTACTCGATACCAATAGATGTCACTAGCGTCTAGACGTTTTGAAGATTTAAAACTGAATTGTTTCGATTCAACTATTTCATTATAGGACAACGCTCGAAACTGTATTAAGATTTGACCATTAACATTTGTGTATTTCTACAGTACCATATCGTGACAATTTAGTTGCAACTTAAACTGTACTGTTTCAATTTAATTAGTTGAAAATTGGAAATGATGATGCTAACATGCTCTTTATTAATAGGACAAATAAAACATAGGACACTTAATTAGCCACGAATTTAACTTCCAGAGGGCCGATGGCTTGGGCGCAAATACTATACTACTTAATTCATAATATAACAGATGCCTGCAGAACAGGAGAGGGTTAGGGGTAACTTTTCCAAATGGCTCAAAAGAGCATTTGCAGAACTAGAAGTTAGGAACGTAAATGAGTTTAGAATTAGGAAAGAAATAAAGACACTACTTATATGAAGATTTCGAATCCCGTCATATTTATTACTTTTCTTTATCACATTTATCGTTGAGATAAATGGTATTGTACTGATATTATTATTATTATTATTATTATTAGTTTATATTATGTATTAAATCGAAGTTTACCATGCTTTTTGTAACTTTTTTGGGAGCGGGAAGGGAAAGGTACAAATCGATAAGCTATATCCAACGATGCCAGGCTTGGTTTCTGAAACTGATGACTCCAGTGTTAAATTGGAGGCCAAAGGTGTGAAAAATGAAAAGTGCTCGCATTGCATATAGTGCAGAACTGTAAGGCAGTACTCAACCACAAAAGTAGAAACACACTGACCAATCCACATGACATATTAAAAAAGAAATAACGAGTGAGTGGAGAGAATGAAACATAAAGAGCATTAAAATAACGTTTATCGTGAAGAAAATAAGTGAATAGTCAAAAAAAGTTCAAACTCTTCAAAATTAAGACTTCAAAATTATGCTAAAAATTTCCGATACATTAAGCTAAAGGGTACTGTGCTGATTATAAGCTTAGGCATACTATCCTCTATGGGACTTGCGCTCAGTACTCTCATTTGGGACCACGTTAGCTTAGACTTTGACTCACTCGAGCTGGGGTTCTTCGTCCTTAATTACATTTGTTCTATCTCGGTCTCACGGTAATTAACATCTCATTCGCTATGAACTTAGGCTCACTATTTTCAATGAAACTCGCAGTTGTTTGTATTCACGTTCACTACTTACACTGGGAGTCACGCTCATTGGAACTCATACTCCGGTTCGAAACCTATTAACAGAACTCACGCTCATCTACTGACCTTCTTTTCACATCTCTGTGGATAACAGTGATTCAAATTCTTACGGCAATGAAGTAAAGCCAAAGCTTCTTCAATATCATCGAGCAATCATAATCTTTATTTCCTATAGCCGAGGATAAAATATTAATTGTACTTACTATTAAAAAAAGCTCTATAATATTCACTAACTTTTATTTCTAAAAACTAAAATAGTTAACTAATGTAGCTTACTAGGTCTTCTTACTACACTATACCGTCTGGAGTCAGTCAAGTAATCGTTGCTAGCTGCCGCATTTATGTGAACGTGAGAAAAGAATATTATTTCTGATCCCTTATTTGACTTTCACTTTATATATATATACATTTTCTACTCGTCAATTTTTTACGCTTCTAGTGTCTAATGTAATCATTACTAGTCACATGTTAAGCTCTTAAAGGGGGAATCTTATCCATCTCATCTATTTTTCCAGTTAATTATATAGTGAAAGTGAACTACGAATCGTACTGGTGCTCCAAAATTTATGCAAAACTCTAGTCTATAACGACAGTTGTATGATGAAACGCTTCATTAAAAAGAAGCGAATAAGGATCCCACCATTTTCTAAAATTCTCCATAAAGGACAGAAGGAAGTAAATTCTATACCTTTTCTCACATTCAAATCTGCATTGTATGTCTTATCACATAACAACGGTGAATAATTCGCAATTAATTTTCGATCTTTACAAATTTATGCTCAAATAAAAAAAAAAAACATTTTTTGTGCTAACTACCTTTGAATTTAGAATATTTGCTGTACATTGTGAAGAGGTTATTAAAATGTTGGGTGAAAAACAACACTGTCCACGTTCGTATCTGTACCTGCGAAGTAGAAGGACCTGTCCCCCAATAAAATATAATAGGAGAATGGTTGGTATTATGGAAATTTAACTATTTATGGTATTTTGACACACATACACAGACACTATACAGGGTGTACGGTAACTATGTGGACAAACTTCAACAGGTGATTCCGGACACCTATACGAAAAAATTGTCCTTGGAACATATGCGTGCTGATCAATAGTTTGGGAGATACAGGACGCCGAAAGCGTGGGAAAATTAATTTTAGAGCTCCATAGCTCCACTATCCTCAATGATAGAGCTAAGGCGGCAAGGTCACGTCGAAGAAAGCGAACCTACTCTATCAAAAAATTCTGAAATCGTGACATTCGTGTGCAACGAATTCCCCCAAATGAAGTGGGGAATCCCAGGAAATTAACTGTCGAAATGTGGGTCTAAAGTTACACGATTCGAAAGTTATACGAACAGTAAGCAATGATTTGTTGTCGGAAATGTTATATCGCCAACATTGTCAATATGGCACAGGAGTATACATTTGCTATGTGGGGTTGTATACCTGCAACATTAGACAGGAGTTACAACAGGGAAGAATGTGCTCTTGAGTTACCGTATACAGGTTCTCGTCTCCTAGCAACACTAGCAAGAACTCGAAAAAGTTTGGGTTTATGTGGACACCGAAACACTACGCTGATAGGAATTGCCTATGTTCTGGGAAAGAATTGAGATATGTAGGGGCCATCCAGGTCAATTTCAGCACCGATACCATTCAGGCATAGGCCTAATGGGACTGAGGGAAACCTTGACAACAGTCAGGATGGCCGAACCGGAATTTAGCAATGTAAATAATGTGTGGCACATACGTCCCTCAGCCAGCATAACGTGCGGGATGACGGGAGATAAGGTAACGACCTAGACCTTGGAGAGGTTCCGTTACAATATTCGCGTTATGTAACAGTGGAAATTAGGGGAAGAGTAACAGTAGGGTATAAGAGAAACAAAGTTATTCATACAAAGAACTCCACTTTCGTAATATGTCATTATCATTCGAATAGTACCAGAATATGTGAAACTGTATTCTTACAATACCTTAGTGCATGCGACACTGTATTCTTTCTTCTGGAAACTTCACAGGCGATGTTGGAAGTACCCTCCCTGCGCGTCAATGATGCATGCAGCAACTCGTCGCATGATGGATATATATATATATATATATATATATATATATATATATGTGTGTGTGTCTGTGTGTGCCCGCTCCAATCATTGGATGCTCATGAACCTGCTCCAATCGCCCATGTTGCACCCGAAGTTCCTCAAAAGTTGTATGGATACGTTGTTGAAGCGGTTGGTGATCAGGGCCCGGATCTTGTTGACCTAAAAATTTTTAAAAAGTGAGCTATAAAATGACACTAAAATTCCTGTAAAATGACCCTAAAATCACAAAAATTGACCTTAAAACTTACGTTTTCTCAAACTTTTATTTCATTAAACATTGACATTTTTTAATATCCATTGGATTTTTAATTAACATTTCTCACTCATATTCAAAAAGTTTTGTTTCAGTTAGTTGCAGTCCATTTATCACTTATGTCCATTGATCAGTCCATTGTACGGCATTGAAAGTATTGAAAGCGTCAGTTCACTCCCGAGTTGAAACTAGGAAGCACTCTTAAACAATAATACTTAGCAGGTTTAGACTACAGGAAAATAATAGATAAAAACACGTTTAAAGCCCTTGTACGCCTTCTAATGCATTTTTAGTTATTCACGTGATAACATTCATTGTGGTCAATAACCCAAAACTATCTGTTTGGCCACCTACCAACCCCCGCCTTTCGTTAACCAGCTACAGTTTACTTTTCATTAGCTTGTTAAGAATGCAGTTTTTCCACTCCAATAGTCAGGAAGTAAGAAAAGAGATTATTCAACTTCGTCTTTTCCACATCCGTAAACCGTGTTCATTTAAAGATTTCCTTATGTAGAAAAAAAGAATAAAAAGACCATAAGTGACCTAAAAGTTACCTTAAAATATTTAAAAATGGCCTGAAATTTCAAAACAGCAAAAAGAGACCAAAAGTTGATCCTAAAAAACTATATTTTTAGAACCTAGAGTTGATGGATAACGTTTTTACTTGAACTTGCCTTCTCCTATGCGAAACACAAGAAAGTTGACTTGTCAACAAGATCCGGGCCCTGGTGATCAGGAACGTTCTCGACATATACGAGATTTTTCACGTGTCTCCACAAGTAGAAGTCTAAGGGGTTGAGGTTAGGTTATCGGACAGGCCATGCCACGAGATCTCCGCACCTCAGGCAGGCTAAGGGACGTACATGCCACACATTATTTACATTGCTAAATTCCGGTTCGGCCATCCTGACTGTTGTCAATGTTTCCCTCAGTCCCAACAGGCCTATTCCTGAATGGTGTCTTTACTGAAATGGATCTGGATGGCCCCTACATATCTAATTTATCTCCCAGAACATAGGCTATTTCTACCAACGCAGTGTTTCGGTGTCCACATAAACCCAAACTTTTTCAAGTTCTTGCTAGTGTTGCTAGGAGACGAGAACTTTTCATGTCTCGTCTCATTTCAAAACCGAGACGTACCTTCGAGACGAGACGAGACAACGAGACAAGACTGACTTACTAGTTTCGTTTACTTGGTCCACTCGTACAATACATGTGCATGTCTGTCTTATTTAGTAGTCTTTCATATGCCATATGTTTCGAGTTCTTGCACCCTATTTTCATCTTTGTTACAATTAAGTTCCATGTCTTCGTGTTGCAGTTCTTTACATAATGTGCTACTTCTATTCATTGCAAACGACTTCCCCTCTCATGTATGGTAACCCAAGAACAGATTCTTCCCTGTTGTAACTCCTGCCTAATGTTGCAGATATGCAACCTCACATAGCAAATGTACACTCCTGCGCCATATTGACAATGTTGGCGATATAACATTTCCGACAACAAATCATTGCTTACTGTTCGTACAACCTTCGAATCGTGCAACTTTAGAGCCATATTTCGACAGATAATTTCCTGGGATTCCCCACTTGCTTTGGGGAATTCGTTGCACACGAATGTCACGATTTCAGAATTTTTTGATAGAGTAGGTTCGCTTTCTTCGACGCGACCTTGCCGCCTTAGCTCTATCATTGAGGATAGTGGAGCTATGGAGCTCTAAAATTAATTTTCCCACGCTTTCGGCGTCCTGTATCTCCCAAACTATTGATCAGCACGCATATGTTCTAAGGACACTCTTCTCGTACAAGTGTCCGGAATCACCTGCTGAAGTTTGTACACATAGTTGCCGCGTACCCTGTATATTATATATATATATATATATATATATATATATATATATATATATATATATATAGGGTGATATTTTGAGCAGTAAATAACATTCTACACTAAAATAATCGCAATGGCTATGTTTGGTCCTGTGAGAATTCGGAGGACAATGTTTTGTCTAGGTGAGCTTTCAGTCAGACGAGATTGTAACCAGCGAGGTTTTGACTGTGTAGTTTCGGTTGCGAGGTTTCATAGCGAAACCGGAAAATGTCATTTAATAGTGTTTTAGGTAGCCTAGCAAGAGCATGGATCGCAAAGACTTCTCGCAATAGGATTTACGATCTGGCCTTTCGTGATAGTTTTAATATGGTATACATTTAATAGATTTCCCATTATTTGACTTCATATTTTATTAACGAAATGTGCCTACATTTTGCAACCATTTCATTATAATGCATTTTGTAGTTGATAGTTAGGAAGTCTAATTTTAAATATGTTCATGTCAAAAGTTTAGTTCAAGGTTGACATTTGCTTGATAGAATCCCAGGAAATTTCATGTGAAAGCTAGCATACGTGATGATAATTAATCTATTACGTTTAGTTTCTTAGTTGTTTTGTATTACAAATCCTTCTTCAGTTTCACATTTGTCATGCCTTCGCCTTCTGCAAAAATTCGTAACGTGTATCACCATACCTTAGTATAAGAAACCTAAATTTCATCTGGTCTAGTGTTCTGACTGAAGTATGCCTCTGCATTGCCATATAAACTTCAGTAAATACTAGAATGATTCGTTTCAGCCGTGTAACAAGCCACAGTCGTTTCCTCTGGTTGATGCTTCTTGCTATTCTATTCCTCCAGCATTTGATGGTCATTTAGCCTAAGCTTGCAGTTTGGAGTGTCCAATAATGGCAATTAGGAACATTAGTTTTGACTTAAAACATTTATTTATTATATTACATACATTTATACGTGAAAATGAATATGACTTCTGAACACCTTGCCGAGAAATGCCTTGCTAGTCTAATGGTTCCGTTTGTGACAATAGTCGAGTATTCTCGTATCATGAGGCGGGACTATTGGGAGTTCGATTCCCTCTGAAGAGCTCAGAATTGTAACTGTCCTTGATATTTCTGTGTTTCTGTCCCTGTCGTGTTGAATTACGTAGACTTAACCGCTTAACTTAAAACCACGAATTATTACGTTATTTTTGTTTTGCCCTAAAATTATAAACATGAATATATTCGTGCAAAGAAAAAAGATCTAAATATTAATTTAAACGACGAATCCTTACGTTCGCCATACGCAGCTGAGTGTATGGGTGTCGCTAGATGTCGGTAAGATTCATTTAACTATTTTTGGCTAATATTTTGCATTGAAGGCCAATGCTTATTGACGAAATGACTAAATTTAAATAGCATATTTACATTGTACCGAAAAAATTATAAAATTTGGAACGACTTTTGTGAAAAAAATTATAAGTTAAGCGGTTAACCATAGATGATCAACGAGACCAGTATCCTGGTTGGGGCGAGTTAAAAAATGGTTCGTTTATCTGAAAATCACGCTACAAGTCACGAGTTCAAATCCTAGGAATTCGAGAAATATCGTGAGTTTTGGCATGTTTTGAACCCTCTTAGACTTCGCAGCTCACACTCACCAAATATTTTAACTAAAATATATTCGATGGCTACGGTTTCCCTTAATTTAGATTTATTTTACAGTTATATATTAAATCATTTTGAACCTGTCAATTTTTTACGCTTCTAGTGTTAAATTAAACATTTCTTGTTCCATGTTACCTAAGTCTTTACTTTCTTCTTCTTTCTCTTCTATATATTGTTGGCAAATTTTTGTACTGACCAGATTCCGGCTGCAAGTTTCAGCCAGCGAGATTTGGTCACGAGCTTTTGGACGAGTAGGTATTGGACAAGCGAAATTTTGGCTAACGAGGTGTCGTGTGTCAATGTTTCGGCCTGGAGAGATTTTAGCCGCGGGACTTTGGGTAGCGATGATTAGGATGCAAAATTTTGTCCTAATACTATAACTTTCACTTCGCAAAGGTAAAAGATTTTCTGTCTTTCATATAGGATATAATGTATTACTACTATACTTGTCAATCTGTTACGCTATTCACGTATTGTTGTAATTGTAACTTTTATAATTAACTCCTTTTCATATTTAGACTCAGTTTATTTTATTGACAGTTTCTTTCGTTTATGTGATACCCTCTGTAATTTTTTATTATTAAGTTTATTTGAAACTCCCTCAGGTTGCAACCAAACATGTCAAATTAAGACATGCTTCATTTCTTGAATGTGGAAGTACATTTCGAATTCTTACTTTCTCGTCGGCCGACACTACTCTTCCACTCAATATCATTTGAGAAAATATGGAACAGATTTACAATAATTCGTCATAAAAATGTTAATTTTACGATTAAAATGACTGACTGAAAATGAAAGCGCACTACATTATATAAATCATTAAATTTCTTCTTTGTGTACTTTTGTACAATATAGGGAAGCATTATTTTATGTTTACAAGAGTAAAGTTACCATTGTGAAACCACTACAAGGGCTATGTACTAGTGTAGTGAAACCACTACAAAGTATACCTCTAGATAATTCTGAATACTTACAATAATGTTTAGACACGACAAATTGTTTCGGTCACTATAATTATTTCCTACATGTTGTAGATGTTGCAACATTGTTGAAAACACAGTAAACATAGCCTGCAAGAACGATCGAACTGCTGCTTACAGTTCAGAGCTAGTACATGTTGATGCATGTTTTTTGCATACACGTTGCGCTTATACCCACCATCGTTTCGCGCCTGCTCCATACAGACACAACCCCATGTTACCACATAATATCTCCAGCTTCCTCCTGCTCTGACGCACAATATATAAAATTTTATTTGTAGTTACCACCTAACCCAATTTTGTGTGTGTTTTCGCATGTATAACCATTTTTATGGGACATGAGTCTTCCCGTATAGAATGATTCTTTACGAAGTTATTCGAGCGTATTGCAAGAACTTAAGAGCGTAAAATGCCTAAGAAAATACTTTCAAGTAAGAAATCTCAAGTTGATGCGTGTTTTTCGTATGTATAATGTTATGGTACACCAGTTTGCTCACATATCTGTATGCAATAAATTAATAGGGTAGACGGCAGGAAAATAAAAGAAGAATATCTTAAGATGCCATTCTAAGCAGAAAAAATGTGAAATTTCTTTTTCAATTTCACAGATCATTGTAAACATACACGTAAAATATATTTTATTTAGTTTGGAATGAATCAGAATATGAGTTAAAATAGTTAGTTTACCTATATTTTTTAGACTTGTTTTCATGGGATCTCGATAAGCTGTACCTACCGCCTCACGGGGTTTGATTCTGGAATCGATCGCTTCAAAGTCAAAAAAGAGATCAAAAGTAAAAATAAAAATAAAAAATATTTTTTCACTTTTGGTTTTCACTTCCATATACTGTAGATGTGACAGCTAGTAAGACTTACTTGACTGACTTCAGACGGTGTAGTGCAGTAGAAATACTCAGTAAACTAGACTCGTTAACTAGTTTCGTTATTAGAAATGAAAGTTACCGAATATGTTGAAGCTCTTTTAGTAGCAAAACAACTAATATTTTATCTCCTGCTAAAGATGAAGATTTTGATTGCTTGCAGATATTGATAGACGTGTGGATTTGTTTCTTCGCCGTAACAATTTCAATTATTGTCGTCCTTAGTGATGTTTATAAAATAGTGGTCGACTCTTGAGTTCAGCAAATGAGTGCGAGTTCTAAAATGGGTAACGAGCCAGAGTATGAGTTCCAAATCGAACTCTCAAGGTTGTATAGTTAGAGGCTAAAAGATTATGCTAGAAGACAGTTTTGAGCAAAACAGAACAAACACTAACATTATAGAAATGTTTGAAGGCTTGGAAAAAATTAAAGAAACCTAAATGGAAATAAGGTTTCCACAGAGGAATAAAATAAGGAATAAAAATAAGTTTTTCAACAAAGGAAACATCCTCTCCTAGAAGAAAGAAAGAACATATCGAAAGCAAAGTAGGTAAAGTAAGTACTTTAAGAACTGTTCCCCTTCAACAAGGAAATAATTCTGCATTCTTGTCCCTCTTAGAATCCAGTGACATCTAGTAACGGCAACTTGACTTCACCTATACATCTTCCAAACTTAATTTTCTTGATCTTTCTTTACTTTGACGGAGATTTTTTTCAGTCTATCAACGAGAGAAGACTTATGAGCTAATAGAACAAGAAGAGGTAGTAGGAAGATAAATAAGTGGTGTTCTTTTTACAAAGTTAGCGCCTGTGTTATACCAGCAAATTCAACAGACTTATCGACAATATGATCTTTGCCTATTCTTCCAGCAAAAACTCTATGGGAAGAATGGAAAGAAAACGTACAAAACTAATAATGCACATACTTATATTACAAAAGAAAAAACAAATTCATACTACTACTATATATGATTGTCAACGAAAAGAATTTCCTCCCTTTAAATTGCAATATAAATATACATTTTAAATTGCTAATGTGCCTTGTTCACCAAGTAATAGATAGGGCTGATAGAAATAGTTGAATCAACAACTAGAACTTTCTACTTTCCGACTTTTTTTAAATAAAAAAAACTCATTGATGAGAGTTCGAATTCACTAGAGTGTCAAAACCCCTAAACCACCAAAAATCCAAAAATCACCTAAATAACTAAGTATTCCCAAAGTTGAAATATAGAGAAATTTTCTTATACTTGAAAGAGATCGATTTACTCGATTTCACGAAAGTCACCAGATCTCTTTCTCCAACTGAGACTTCCCAAAGCCCTCCCGAACTGACATTTTCCGACATTCGAATCTTGATATTCTCTAAAGAATGTGATCAAATAGGTAGTTATTGAATTTTGCTGTTGGAGATTTAGGTGTGTAACCAATTTCTTGAAACACGCACTTCTACAGAATACTAAGGGTTATTTAATAATAATTGAAAATACTACAAATTATAGCTGACTAGCAAAGTGCCCGTTCTTGGGACGGGAAAAATACGTTTCATTTTGAACATAAAGGGCACCGAAACTCACCAATCAACTTAGGCACACCAAAAACTATGAATTAGACACTGATATCTGACATTTTCGATCATATATATATATATATATATATATATATATATATATATATATATATATATATATATATATATATCCTTTCTCCCCTACCCCAAGTTCCAGTGCTGAATTTGGATTTAAAAGGCACCAGAGGTGTCATTGTTTATTTCAGCGACCCTTAGAACTATGGATTCTACGTTAATATCGGTCGTTTTCGATTATTTTTAAATATTTCCTCCTTCCCCTCCCCTGAGTTGTACGGTCAAAGTGAAATGATAAAAAATATCCCAGGCCCGAACATCACCTTTGTTGAAAATTTGATCGAGATCGTCAGGTGGTTCAAGAGTTATTAAGTTACAAACATTGTCACTTTCATTTTTATATAGAGTGCGTTCCACGAATAACACTAAGGCCCGTCTCCTGAAGAAGCCAAGGCAGATAGAAACATGAAACCTTTTGTAACCTTCAAGGCATAAAAAAGACAACATTATGCTGATATGGAGAAGCCCCCATGAGGTGCGCTCAAGGGGTTAAAGGGATAACTGCAAAAATTTAAATAGCAACCCCCACCGTGTGTATCTCGTTTGAAAGGTAATCACGTGTAGGGACCAATTTTGGAAACTACATGTCACTAGCGTGTCCCTATCCAACATAGCGGCCATCCGTAAAATAGGGACGAAGTACGTTCCACGCATAACACTAAGGACCATTTCCTGAAGAAACCAAGGCAGATAGAAACATGAAACTTTTTGTAACCTTCAAGGGGCATAAAAGACACATTATGCTGATAAGAAGAATTCCCCAAGAGGGGGAGTTGATGGAGTTACGGGGGTTAACTATAAAATTTTAAATAGCAACTCCTATCGTGTATTACCTCGTTTGAAAGCTAATTATGTGTAGATACCACTTTTGGAAATTGCTTGTCACTATCATGTCTTTATCATTCATGGCGGCTATCCGTAAGTACGGTCGAAGTACTCGTAGTTACCCCTCATGGAGGATTTTCCTTATCAGCATGATGTTGCCTTTTGTGTTCCTTCAAGGTTACAAAATATTTCATGATTCTATCTGCCTTGATTTCTTCAGGAGACGGGCCTTAGTGTTATACGTGGAACGTACTTCACCCTACTTTACGGGTGGCCGCCATGTTGGATAGAGACATGCTTGCGACATGTAGTTTCCAAAATTGATCTCTACACGTGATTATCTTTCAAACGAGATACCACACGGTGGGGGTTGCTATTTAAAATTTTCTAGTTATTCCCCGTAACCCCCTTGAGTGCAGAGCTCATTCGTAGCTAAGCGGTTAGCGTACGCGCCTTTGGCGCGGGAGACCCGGGTTCGATTCCCGGGGGGAGCGCATGTGGTTCGGATTCTACGTTAATCAGTAGGTCCACGTCTCATATATCCTCGTTGCTGAACAGGACAGTAAACTCAAAATCAACTCAACCCCTTGAGCGCACCTCATGGGTGGTTTTCCATATCAGCATAATGTTGTGTTTTATATCAATTGAAGGTTACAAAAGGTTTCATGTTTCTATCTGCCTTGGTTTCTTCAGGAGACGGGCCTTAGTGTTATTCGTGGAACGCACTGTATATAGATAAAGAGCATAAAAGATATAAAATCTATAATATAAGGGAATTATGAAATGTTGTGCGGAAACCTATGAGGAAGAAACTAATTTCTTACAGTTTCCCAAGTTTACTTATGAAAAATCGATAACATACGGTAGATATTACAGAATTTCTTCTTGGCTGTTGATCCTATATATTTTAATAATATACTTACCTCACAGATGCAAGTGGTACAGTTATTCTGTCTATATGTTTCTCCGTGCCGTATAGACAAATGCTCATTCACGATGCACTCGACAGGACAGGTACAACTGTTCTGCATTTTGTCCATTGATGATTTTATTTGGACATTCTGAAAAGAGAGAAAATTAAAAGGCTAATTAATGTTTGTTATGATACCTGGTCTATACTATAAACAGATAAATATTCGGAGAGTTTGTAAGCTTATTAATGAATCACATTATGGCTCTGAACTATTTGATAACAGGTACATAGTTTTAAGGCAAGATTGTAATACCATCACAACTGGCAAATCAAATCTCTGCCTTGTCCAAGTGCAATATGTGCCTACTACAGGGTGTCCAATATACAATGCAACCCGGAGTTTGGAACAGTAGAACTTTTAAACCTGAAGCGATACACGAATAATGGTTATACCAAAATGAAGCCTTGTTCATGCATGTATATTTAAACTGGAAGTACACTAGGAACACTAGGAACCACACAGTGTTGCCAGATGTAACCGAAGGTGTGAACAATTTTTTTGTAAAACATGTAAATTGACTCATAAATCATACTTATGGATATTCTGTCGTTAATTTTCAGTTTGTTTAGTTGGAGTGGCTTGGAAACTATGGAGCAGAAGAAGAATTTTTCATTTTTACCGATAACTAAACGGATGAAGCCTTTGTAAGGGGGAACTAGGGAAATCGTAGTTTTCAGAAATTAACACTCTGAATTGGCAACCCTGCTGATGCTTAAGTGCATCAAAAGGCGTGTTAAGGATCTGTCTACACTATGCAATTCCTGAAAACAATGACAAACAAACTTTAAATTTTCATGATAAAATTTTTATTTAAATGCAACCGGCAACACTGTTATTCATTTCTATGGGCTATTTAAAGTAAGAGGTATACAAGAACAATTCTCGAACTATTCAAAACCTGAAAACGAAGATTCGCAGTGCCATTGAGAACATTAACACTTCTAATCTTCGTAAAGTTGCTGCCAACCTGATGAAACGTCTGAACCAGTGTTTGAACCAAAACAGGGGACACTCCCAGCATTCGCTGTAGAGCTGGTAACTCATTTCTGATAGTAGCAGTGTTGCCGAGTGCATGTAAGTAAACGTTTTATCATGATAATTTCAGAGATTGATTTTAATTATTTTCAGGAATTACATAATGTAGACAGATTCTTAACACACGTTTTAGTCCACTTAAACATCAACAAAGTTGCCAATTCAGAGTGTTAATTTCTGAAAACTACGATTTCCCTAGTTCCCCCTTACAGAGGTCTCATCCGATTAGTTATCTTTGGAAATGAAAACTTCTTTTTTTTCTGCTCCATAGTTTCCAAGCCACTCCAACTAAACAAACTGAAAATTAACGACAGAACATCCATAAGTATGAGTTATGAGTCAATTTACATGTTTTGCAAAAAAATTGATTTACACCTTTGGTTACATAAGGCAACACTGTGTGGTTCCTAGTGTACTTCAATCGTTGCTTCCTAGTTTAAAAATATATGCATGAACAAGGATTCATTTTGGTATAACCATTATTCGTGTATCACTTCCGGTTCAAAAGTTCTACTATCCCAAACTCCGGGTTGCATTGTATATTGGATATACTCTAGATAGGAGTGATTAATAAGAGTATTTTCGGTTAGTGAAAATAAACACAAGGGAAAAAATATTTATTTGTGTGGGTGAGGACAGGAACAGTACCTGATTTTAAAGTGCCATATAATTAACATTTAATTGAATATTTACATGAAATTTTGTACAGAGCTCAGTAAACTCAAAGTATTTTCCCATCTATATGTTCAAAATCCTAGTTCTGACCAGGGCAGCTAGAGGGCAGTAACATCGAATATGGCGTTCACCCCACAGCAACGAAGCTGGTGCGTTTTACAATTTGCAAAAACAAGCAGTTTTGTGAGAGTGCAGCGTGATTTTAAACGACAATTTAATGCTGATTCACCCACACACAAATCCATTGTGAAGTGGCATAGAACGTTTATTGAGACGGGGTGCATTTGTGATCAAAGAAAAGAACATTCAAGGCGACGTCCAGTCTCCGAGGAAACTGTGGAGCGCGTAAGACCAGCCTTCGTACACAGCCCACAGAAGTCTACACGTAAAGCTAGCAGAGAGTTGCAGATGCCACAAACAACAGTAAGTGTATGCACCTCCACTACCCGCAACTCTGAAAGATCTCCAAGAACGTATCAGTGATGCTGTCAACTCCATCACACCGGATATGCTTCACAACGTGTGGTTGGAGCTAAATTACCGCCTCGACATTTCCCGCGTTACAGGTGACGCACACATCGAGTGTTTGTGATTTCAATTATTGCTACAAAAACTTATTGCTACAAAAACTTTGAGTTTATGTATCACTGTTCAAAATTTCAGCAAAATATTCCTTCGTATATTAAATATACACTATTTTGAAACCTGGGACTGTTTCTGTGCTCACCCTGTACAAGTAAAATGGCAGACGATGTTTTCTGGCGACACAAATAGACCACCACATTAAAACTACTTCAAGGCTACAGCATCTATATTTTGTAACAGCAAACAATAGCTCATCATCCGATGAGAGGATGAAGAATTGATGAAATGTCCACTGCATCAGAGACTGATGACGTGGTATGCATATTTTGTGAAAGTTTCTATGCGCTATACAGTAACATTGAGGTGGGGAGGAGAGTTGAGTACACCGACTGTATCGGTGCAGGCAAATACGATAAAGCCTTAAAACCAGGATATTCATTTTGAAACACCCTATATATATATATATATATATATATATATATACTGGAAGAATAAAGACCCTAGTTTATAAAAATGCAGATATTTTTATTCTTTATTCTAGACCGTTAGTTCCAATTTAAACAGGACCAAAGTAAAATGGTATGTCGGGTTTGGTACTTTTTCTATTTACACAACATGAAAACTTCATTTAATTAAATAAAAAGTATTTATTTTGTTTGAAATTATGCTAAAACTATTTAAATACATAATAAGGATAAACCTCTTGTACATAAAGAAACACACATACACATACACACACACATTATATACAAGCTTAACAAACCTAGGAATATGGAAGATAATTAAATTATACAAAAAATTGAACTCCTAGTCATTCATTCGAAATAAACATTTATTCCCTTTTTCCGCTTTTCATTTATTTCCTTGAGTTTTCTCTTTCATCTCGCTTGGATTTCCCTAAAGGCAAAAAGACAGCAGAAAATGAGGCAATGAAGAAAAGGGGCTTTAAAAAAAATCTTAGGAAGACAAGCATACACACACACACACACATACATACATAAAAATCTAGCTTTGTACACAAGAAAGAGAGAAAAAAACCGGACAAGAAAGTAATCTTGATCATTAGAGAAGCAATTATTTCTGATTTAAGGAAAACGGAAGAAAAGACCTTTAAGCTTTTATAATTTCCTGTCTTATTTTTTCCCTCTTTTTTGCTTTATTTCTTTTATAAAGAAGGCAGAAAAATTGCTCGTTTTTAACTTCTGTGATTGAGGGCAATCGTATTTTTTCTTTCTTTAAATATACTGTATATATTCTATTTTAAAAAAATAAGGCAAAAAGATCATTATAGATAAAACAGTATTATAAGTTTACTTTTTGTTATTTTATTCGTTCTTTTTTTCTTTGGATAAAAAATGTAATACTGTACATGACATTCACTTTCGCAAAAAAATCTTCGAAGCGCGTAATAGTAAATCATTAAACGAAAGAAAAAAGAAAAATAAAGTAAAAATGAGTTTGTTAAAAGGCAGACAAAATGAAAGAAGTACACGGCTGACGAAGCACTACAGATAAATTAGTTTCAACGAACCATATAAAGATTATGTTCTTTCGTAACTATGTCAAAAATTACATAAGAATGCATTCATGTACATTTAATTCAGGAGCATTACAAGTATTAGTAAATTACCTTCCTATATGCATGTTATTACACTTACGTGTGTTTTTACAAGCAGTATGCTAAGTGCGTCACTGGTTGCAATATGTGTCGTTGCTAGAAGTATGGGTGTCTCTGTTAGTACTGTATGTATTACTTACAAGGTACATTCACGAAGTGTCTCCTCGGGATTCGTGTAAAATTGATTGAAATGCAAAGTTCTCTGCACCTCAGTGTGTATTGTGCTATTTTTACCGGCATATAAGGGTAATTTGTATATTTATGGGCCTTCATATATCCGGAATTCAATCATACCCTACTATAACGCTCGGACACAAAATTGCTTTTAGTTTCTTTAGGTGTAACTGGACATGAATGTGGGCATATGCAAAACACCCACCCCGGCCGCCATCTTGGATCCGCCATATTGGATTCAACTTTCGTTTTTTTCAAATGGGAATATGCAAGTGATACATCAAATTCATGTACAATTTTCTCGGAAATTCTTTGATGTAGAGAATTTTATCGTATCTTGTACCGTTTGAAAGGTATTGCATGTTAAATGTCAGGGACTTCACGAATATTGAACCAAATAGAAAGTTGTGCAGGGCTCCGTGTGTATATGTAATATTTTACGTGATTTATCGTTGACGAAATATTATCAGAACGTACATACATACAGACACACAGACGTCGATGCGGAAATCGTAGGTCTTCACCCAAATCTAATAGTATCTGGATTTACATTAGGCATTTTGAACCTAATACAATACTTCCTTGTTATTGTATAACATGGAAGTAAGAAAAAAAAATGTTGTAAAGAGTTTGTTAATACCTACAGTATTTTTTCAGTTAGAACTTGTTTTGATTTGTCAGCATCAAAAACGTAATTGTTACAGATATTACTCTGCAATATTTATTCGCAAAGTGCCTGGAGAGATTTAACATGCAGTACCTTCGAAGCGGTATGACTACGGTAAAATTGACTACATCAGCGAATTTACGAGAAAATAGTACTTGAATTTGATGTATAACTTGCACCTATTCCCATTTGAAAAACCAAAAGCTGAGTCCAGTATGGCTGAACCAGAATGGCGTCCGGAGTGGGTAACATGTGTCAGAAAAGCAGTACTTAATCTAATTTGTTTAGCATATGACCACATTCATGTCCAGTTACATCTAAAGAAACTAAAGGCAATTTTGTGTCCGAGCTTTATAGTAGTGTATAATTGAATTCTGGATATATGAAGGCCCATAAATATGCACATTACCCGTATGGGCCGCAAAAATTAGTAGAATACACATTGGGCCGCAGAGGACCTTGCATTTGAGTGAAGTTTACACGAATTTCGAGGGAACACTTCTCGAGTGTACCTTGTTAGAAGCATGTCTGCCACAAATAGAAGTATATAAACAACAATAGCTACAATCTTCTACCTAACAATATATTTATTTACATAAATAAATAAATAATCTGTTTTGCCAGGATAAATTTTAATTATCAGCATCACAGGTATTCTGCCATTATTGAAAGGTCACGTGCCGCAACTGAAAAGCTTCCATGCTCCACGATCTTCCGCTCCACGGTCTTCACGTACGACTTTTCTGTTTTGACGTTGCCCTTTAATTGTAGTCTTTTTCGCCCGCTTCCTCTCTTTCCAGCTATCATACGTCCCTATCATCTCTAGCACGTCCCTTATGATATAGTTCCTTCTTAGCCAATGTCCTAGTGTTTCTCTTCCTCTTCTTAATAATGTTTTAAATTGTTGTTTTCCCGCTACCATTTCTAATGCCCTTTCATTTCTTTTCCGCTCCAGCTAATTCAGTTTCCAGTTTCATTACACTTCATTTCAGTTTCACTTGTTTCCAGCTAATTCGCTCCACTCTTCTCCACACCCACATTGCGAAAATTCTCAGTCATTTTTCATCATTTTTACGTAATGTCCGTGTTTATGAATCATACAATACAATACTCCACACGAAACATTTTATGTCTTTTTCTCAATTTTCTATTCAAGGCCCCACAAAGAACCTTCTTTCTCCTAAGGCCTTCTTTCGCCATTCCTATCGTTCCTTTTATTTCACGTTCAATTTCATATAACTAATTATCCTACCCAGGTATCGACAAATAGTTACCTGTCCTATTTTCTCCCTCCCTACTTCTATATTTGACGCCGATAAAAACTATCAATTATTATCGTATTGGTAACAAACGAGTTATCTATTGATAAACAGTCTTATACTTGACAGTATTATAACTAAACAGAAATCTGAGTTGAAGAACTAATAATAATTTCAAGCTGCATGTCATTCATTATACCATGTACTGCCATCTTTCTAGTGTCACAATGCTAAATTTGATTAGATCATATTACGTGTTATCAGTTTCATCTTAATAGGTTATATTTTTGTGGTTAACAAAACAATTCTGCACATGAGAATTTAAAACTTTCCAAATTTTGTTAGGCTCAATAAAGTCTTTCAATTAGTATATGCCCCATCTTTGGATATTCACTGCGTTATAAGTTAATAACATCGATGAATATTTCTACACTGAGAAAAAAAAGACTAGGATTTCCGTGTGGATACATCGTATTTACGCTCCTTAAGTAATGGTGCGCTCCTTAAGTAATGTACTTTCATATATAAAAGTACAGCAGGTGGGAACACCATGCCAAGTCTGGAGTTCGGCGTCGAACTAGACTCGCTGTGATTGGATAATTTTATTCACATGATTGATTTCGTGTTAAAAACTATTACTCTCGTAAGGTAGGGAGTCACAGAGTTAGAAAGAACCAAGAGGGGACACTCGTAGGAAGGTAGTAACAACATTATATACCTAAGTTACCACCGTCGGAATGGGTATGGCGTTAATTCTAGATTTGAAATGGTGGTCCCACAATACAAAATTTTCGCTGGACGGTAGTGTAGATCGTACTACTGATGAAACAACATTACTTAATGTGGTGACGCGCGTAGCCTGGTAAAAACAGCATTTACATGCCGACTGGATTATGCATTTTTCTCCGTGTATTTTGGGATTTTTCCCCATTTCTTGTTAATAGCCAGATGTGAGTAAGATTACTCTAAGATCGCTATTTAAAATGGACATTTCAAGCCTGGTAACAAAACAATTTTAACTGAGAACATTCCAATAATATGCTACACATGTTACGAGTGTCTGATTCGACACCGCAGTTGAAGGAAGGAAGAAGTGAAACCAAACCCTGCCACTGACAATCAAATTCTATTTAGAGTTTTATATCTAAGTTTATAGGAACTAGAATCAAGATCTGATAGATATCTAGAAAAAACTTGTAGAAAAGAGAAAATTTGTATAACCTCTTCCAGATTTCATAACTATTGAATCCTAGAACAATTTTCTATAATATTTATTTATTTCATGTGAAGAAAGCGAAAATTCGTATATTGAAAGAACGACGAATATTGGATCTTATTTTTCTTTTACTTTGCCTTAAACAATGTAGTTTTTATTCTCAAGGCTGAAGCCACAGCTACAATGACAACCGACTGGAAGCAGTACATTAAGAACATTTCTTTCACAAACAACTACACAAAGAAACTCTACAATATGATAAAATTGAATAGAATGTTTATTCGACTTTAGAGTTCAGCTGAGAGATAGACTGGATGTAGCCACGTAAAAGCACCATTACTTATTAACATTTTGTTCCTTTGCAATATTTAATAATTTGTTAATATACGAATATTCAGTAATATGGTAATATTTCTCACAAAGTGATTTTGCTACACTTTTTGCCTTTCTTCGGCTAATGTCATTAGTAATATTAAAAGATTCAGGTGCACACCGAACATTTCTTACCTTATTTTTTTAAATCAAAATATTGTTGCAAGAACGTGGACATAGTTAGCAACCCAGTTTATTACCATTTTATACCCTTACAGTAGGGCGATTAAATCATTCCCGGAGAAAACAGGGACACAACCAACCAGAAAATAAGGGATACCCTTCAATATACCCAGGTTTGTAAAGACTTAAAATTTTTAATATTTTATGTTTTGTGAATACATTTTGATAGCCTGACGATAGCCTATTTACTATTAGCAAAAAAGATAAAAACAATATTTACTCTGATTTACTTCTATAATATCTGTTTAATTAATGATACTTAATATAAATAATATACTTTTTTCAAAATATTATAGCCATAGAATCTTCGATAAAATAAAATTAACATAAGCTTTAAATATGACTGAGTTCTTGTAGGTGGTTTTGATTATCCTTGGAGAAAAGAGTATTTTTCACAGTTCCCAGTCTTCTACATCATATCTTTGTTCTTTGAGACGTAGTTGTAATATTCTACATAGTCGATTTTGCAATCCCATAGGATCTGTAGAATTGTTTTAAGTAACTCCACCTTCATTCTGTTTCCTTCATCAATCTACTAGATATTCATGAAGGAAAATATTTTTCTATATTGGCGTTATGGATTGGAATTGCAAACAAATACTTCACAGTTCTTAACATCTCAGAGTACTGCTGAAGATGATCACAGTTTTTTTTTTTAATCATTCACTTCTCATGACACTGCAATGCTGCTTTGTTTTCATCATTACACTTCTGAAGCTTTCATTTTTTCAACGAAATTTGTCAATATTCCGAATTGATCAAAGAGAACGGAGTCATCTCTTCAACGTTTTTCCATTTTGGCACTCTCTTTAATACCACCCAATCAAATACTGACAATGGTGAAGATGAGGTGCTCTACTTGCTCAGGTACTCTACATCCTTAACAACATAAGATGTGCTAGGCATGTGCCATTTAGGTGTCCTAGTTACTTTTTAGGTACCCGACACTTGTCACATATGATATGCGCTAAGTATGTACTTCAGCTACCTACAGTTTTAGGCACTTGTTACACCTAATTGATATTTGCAACTATGTACCACAAATATAGCATTAAATATCTGGCTCAGTTTCGCACTTTTTAACAGTCACTTGTTTTTATGTAGTCACTTGGGACATATATCTGTCATGTTCTAGGTACGTACTTTAGGTACATACTGTTTCAGATACCCTAACAGCACAAGTTGTACTAGGCATGCGCCATTTAGGTGTTCTAAATTCATCTCCCACATTCGATGCATTTGTTGCTTCTTTTTCTAAGCGATTGTGTACTAGAAGCAACAAACTCATCTACTATATTGGATGGCAACTGTCGCCGATCATTTGAAAGTGAACATGAAAGAACCATGAAATAAAGTATATAGACACTCGTCAGTTTGTTATAAAATTACATGGTGAGCAGATTTTATCTGATCCCAAACGGTTATCATTGAATATACGCGGTTAAACGAGCACTCTGATTAGCCAAATTGAAAATACCTCAATAATTTATCCCTCTACAAGCGACGTTCTTTTCATCACCTACGTGGCCAAGTCGGGTGACTTCGTTACAGATGGTTGAACGGAGCGGACGAGTGGAAGTACAGCTTCGACTACCTGTGTTACAAAGTTTGTTTAAGCAAGTGTGTTTGCTTTTCTTACATTTAGTGTGTGTGCTCTAATTCAGTGATTTGTTTGAGAAGTACTGTGATCAAGTTCGACACAAGTAATGCAGGAACATAGGGAAAACTCAGTCAAATTTGTCTTTGACAAAACCACGCGCAGTAAATGACCTTCGCCAGCCGATTTATATTCCTGGTTATGTACACATTTTGAGAATATATTCCAGGATATCCAAGCCTTACAATTGCACAATGAGGACTATAGCATGTACATTCAAAACTAGTGCATTACATAAACAATTCCTTTAACACGCACCGGATAAACTGTCTTTTACCCATTTTGATCATTTCACCAGTGATGTTTCCATTATGGATGCTCAAATGCATGTTACCCGTGTGAAGATCATGGATCTCTCTTTTGATTATTCCGATGATTATGGCGAGTACTCAAAATCGATCATCAAGAATGGAATACTATCTTTCCTACACGTATCTATAATGGCAACCGAGTGTTTCTCATGACCTTGAAAAACCATATTCCTACCAGGTTCATTATTGATAATGTGAAATGCAGTGTATCTTACAGAGGTTAACTTCAAATTTGCCATTTTTGTGGATCCTTGCAATATCTTATCTCTGTCCGAAGCGCCGGCGCTCAGCTTGTCTTATGAACCCAGACATTGAACCAGCAGTGATGACGGATCTTTGGAAAGTGTCCACGTTACATGAAACAAATTCGGGGCTTGCCCGAAATCCCATTTCCCTAGTTACCGATGTAGATGATACGCGGGATTCCGTCCCTGAACCACCCGCCCTCACTGCCACAGAATATCCACCGCAAACTATGGCTAGTGTACTAAAACCCTCAGCCCTGCTTACGGAAGTTAAGGACGAAAAGAACCGGAATATGCATAATACCACCAACGACGATCTCACCCACGACCTTCGTGATAGAAATATATCCCCTACTTCTAACGTGCTTACAGAAAAGTAAGCACGAATGAGTATGATGTTAACACGGATCTGTCGTCTCTCTCCCTCTTCCCTCCATCTTCTAGTGACGCGAGTAGTGCATTACATAGTGTTTCTCCAATATTATCCGTAAAATACGTTAAAAAACGAAAAACAAAAGAACGTGAGTCTCAAGGTGACCTTCAGGATGTTGCCTGTGAGAATATGGTATACGCAGATTGTGTCTAGATAAGTGCCCTACACAGCAAAAAGAAATCTAAGGTGTTTGTGATTATAACGTGTTTCTGTTTCTTAACGTACTTTGGCAAACAGTGTTATTATTATTATTATTATTATTATTATTATTATTATTATTATTATTATTATTATTATTATTATTATTGGTGTTAGTGTTATGATTATTACAGGGTGAGCGGCATGCACTCCAGAGCAATATTTCTTGTCTTGTTCACACACATACACAGGTGAGTTACGATTGTGTTCTATTTATTATTAATCGCATCCAGTTACTGCGGATGGACGTTTTGGCGCTATGTCTATACAAGGGTCACTGACTTGGATAGGTCTTTTGAGACATGTTTTTGTTTATGTCTTATATGTTTATAAGATGATAGCCAGTGTTAACGAACGTTCATATATGACCTTGAACATTAATTTTTTTAGTAGCACGGAAAATAAACAGGTTTTAGGCCAGTTTTTACTCGAGCAAGACTGTGACATATATTGCCTTCAAGAACGGACCTTCAGTGATCTATCATTTGTTTACAATTATACAGCGATAACGAATGTAGCTTCCAACGTGTTAGCGCAGGGGTGCCCACAAGGTAGGGCTATGACGCAAACTGCGTCATTGAAATATTTGGGGGGGTTAAAAATCTATATAAATATGTTTGATGGGGGGTAAAATTAATCGAAAAGAAGATTTTTTTCATGGAAGAACACCTACGGATAGACAGTTGGGGGGTGCGTCATGGACATAAGGGGGGGGGGAACCACTGTGTTAGGTACAGCAATTTTATTAAAACAAGGACTGGTAGCTTCACACATACAACTCTCCTCGTCTTGTAGAGTGATTAGCTATATCGTAGACAAGTTTTGTATCCTCTGTGTTTACGTGCCTTCTGGAACAGCACAATCTGTGACCCGTGAGCGCTTTTATGCAGAAGAGGTTGTTTCACTGTTACCCACCACACGTTACCCGCTCCTTCTTCTCGGGGACACAAATTGTATTATGTCCCCCCAGGACACAACTAGTGTTTGTAATCCATGTTTAGCTTTCCAAAAGTTCGTCACCCAACTAGGTCTCACAGATATTTGGCTAAATTCTCATCATAATCACTAATTCACATATAAGTCGGCGCGAGTTCACTCTCGCTTATTCGAAAGAATATCTTCCTAATGTGTTTGACATTCAAAATTTACCTTTGAGCTTTTCGGATCACTTATCATTAAAGCTCATATTAAGATTTCCTCAGAACATTCCCCGGTTGTATGGTCGTACTTTTCGGAAATTAAATAGTAAGCTTTTAACATGACATAATACAACTCTTCGCTGATAGATGGGAATAGTGGATACGTGCACAGATAGTTTACCCGAATATAAATATGTGGTGGTGTTACTTTGTCAAATCCCAAATTCGTTTGTTCTTTCAAGGAATGGGCAAACAAAAACGTCAGAGATATAGAGAAACTTTTGAATTCCTCTATGCCACATTATGTGATCATTGGAAACAACCAAATTGTATTTCCAATATGGCCGCCCTCATGCGAGTGAAACAACGCTTAAAACAGCTCCAATTGGAACGTTCTTTTAGTGTATGCCTTAACGAAGGGACAGCAGGCAGAATGGTTACGGAACCTATCTCCTTATACCATTACATACATAGGTTACGACGCCAAAACTCACAATGTATCACAGAGGTGACGTGCACTACGAGCACAACCTTTACGACAGCTGATGGTCTCTACGCCCAATTTAAGGAATTTTATACCCAACTTCACTAACTTCAGCGCTGCGATATCTCATTATCAGATCCCTTTGTTGCTAGCATTTCCCAGGCTTTCCGATGAAGAACGTCAGACACCTTCCCCCTCAATTTTCTTTATTCCATGCAGGAAAATGCTAAGTTGACTGTGAATTAACTGTAAGTAGGCCGTACTGCAACCGCACTTAATGTCATGCAGCCTAAAGTTTTAATAGTATAGTTGTATGCAAGGCTAGACTTAAGCCGATTGCTTTCACAAGGGGACCCTCCTACTACAGTGTAATCTACTCTGGACTTGTCAAATACACACAAAAACACATAACAACATAAGATTCTCTTGACAATCCCAGTGACTGTAGTATCTGGAGAAAGGAGTTTTTCCAAGCTAAAACGGATCAAAGTTAGTTAAGATCATACGTTTAGCAAGAACGTTTCAACAATTTGGCAATTTTATCCATTAAATCTGAAATTAACAGGAGATTGAACAAAATACTAAAAGACTTTTTAGAGAAAAAGTTTAAAAAAAATCTGATAATACATAAAAAGGAATAATAAAATGAGTCATTTATAGTTTATGTGTGTTTAGTGATTTTTAGAAGTTCAAAAAATACAATTCATTTCTAATAGTGCACTTGAATTTTCCTTTTTTTCTGAATAAAAGTAAATATTCTTTTTTAAAAAGTTGATTATTTCACAGTCACTAAAAACACGTAGTATGCGACTGCACTTTGAAGAGACGATATACAAATATTGTTGGTTACTTGTAGGCTTACATGTACCAATTTTATAGTAAATTGTAGATTACATGTATTTAGTCTATTGACTTCCATGTACTTTTCAAGAGCACATATTCGATTCCTCTGCATTCTATCACAAACGTACTATTGAGAACTCTTTTGTCTGAATTTGTCAGTAGATTAGGTAACCCCTGTTTTTTTATTGCTAACATCAAATGCAGGCTGAAGTACTCAACAGACCATTTCAGATAATGGATGAAGAAATAACTTCTTTACTCAGCGATATCTATCAATTTCTTTTAAGAGTAAAAGAATAGGAAAATAAAAGAAAGAATATAGTTTCGACCTCCACGAAAAATCTAAGTGGAAACACAGTATGTGTGTTTGTGGGTTGAACTTTTGTAGAATACGAAAAAAAAATGATCCAAGTTTTTGTGCTAAGAAATATTTCTGTGAAAGATTTGGCAATTGAGGGAAACGCATTGCCAGTAGACAACAATCCCAAGAAACCATTTCAGGTCCTTGACACATCCATAAACCTTTCTTCTTCAAAAACCAATGTGTGTAAAGATACAAGTTTCCTTCCTTTCCAAGATCTGTTCTCTCTATGTCGATCCGTTTGCTTCCAGTTTTCTTACGTTTCTCTACTTTTCCTCTTTTTGTGCTTTTGTTTTATCACTAAAGAAACAAGTAAAAGGAAAACAAAGACAAGAAAAAGAAAAATATAAGAAGATAAAAAAAGATGAGCAGCAATACTTCAACCCCACGAGAGTAATAAAACAACTTGTTAGTTGTAGAAAAACTTTGATTTTTTTATTGTTTTATTTATTTTTTTAGAAAAAAGTAGGAACACTAACAAAATGTGTTCTCCAAGAACTTAAAACAAACAACAACAAAGGAAAATCCTGTGTTAAGAGCCAGCAACGTGAAAAAAAATAGGAAGAAAGGCAGGAAAACACAAATAAATCTGAACTTTAACGCATCTACTGTAAGTGTAAACACCTCATATTTTACTTACGTCATTTCATGACCACGAAAAACACCCTAGACTTCACTTTAAACTAACAACTACATTTTACCTTATGTAATGTAAGGATCTGAAATAGTTCTTTCCGATTAACAATGTTTATTACGTGCTCCAAGATACTCAAGTAGAAACTAACTAACTAATTCTGTTATGATGTTTCCGCCATTCACCATTCCCGTTCATCTTGGGTCCGAATATTTGTCTTAGGATCTTCTTATCACTTTTAGCCTACATTCTTCCCTCAGAGTAAGTGACCATGCTTCGCATCATACACAACAACAGGCATGATTATCGTTTTAAAGATCCTCAAGTAGCCAATAAATATTCCTAATACGAGATGTATTTAGTTGCTATGGCAACATAGTTATTCCTTAACGATGCAAGGCATAAGAACCGGAAATCTTATAGAACGGCTATGTCCGTCCGTCTGCCTGTCGACAAGTATACCAGCAAAAGCGATAAGACACAACGAAAAGCAGTTCTTTGGAACTGATTCAGCGTCCCAAGAATAGATTTATCTCCTCCCCCAATGACTCCTTTTAAACCGGAAGTAGTAGAAACCACCATTCCCAGTTTCTACATAGATCACCATAGTGCAGAAACGATTCTTAATACAATGATTATTATTTGGTATGTAGCGAAATTTTAGATTTTTTTTTAAAAAAAATGAAGAATTTAATAATTTGTTAAATTTAATTTTGAGATAGACTGTACCAGTCAATATCTCCAATACAACAATAATTGTCAGTATACTTAGTCAATACACCCTCCATTCCAAAAGAAACCGAACGTTTTAAAAAAACAAAAAAGCAATGTACATTTTGGAACAAATCATTTTTATTAATCAATGTATTTCCCTTCTGCATCGATACACATATTTGCACGCTCCAAGTTGTCAAACGACTTCTCCATGTCCTTTATTGGAATGGTCTTTAGGACGGCGGTCGTCGCCTTCTCAATGGCATCAATCGATGCGTGCCACTTTCCTTTCATCGCCAAATGCAGTTTCGGGAACAGATAGAAATCGCACGGAGCGAGATCTGGTGAATAGGGTGGATGATGCAACCGAATAATGTGATTTTTGACCAAAAATTCAGTTACAAGTCGCGAACGATGTGATGGTGCATTATCACCCAAAAGAGTCCAATTGCCGATTTCGCGATATTCGGGCCGAATACGACGAATTCTTGCCAGCAAAAGCTTCATGACGCCCAAGTAAAACTCTCCAGTGACTGTCTGGCCGGGCTTAACAAATTCTTTGAGGATAATTCCTTTTGAATCGTAAAAACAAATCAGCATCACCTTAACTTTTGACTTCACCAAGCGACTTTTTTTGGGTGTTCCTTTATCCGGCGCTCTCCATTCAGCACTTTGCCGCTTTGTTTCGGGCTCGTATTCAAAACACCACGTCTCGTCACCAGTTACAATCGATTTCAAGAAGTTTCGATCCTGCCGAGCACTTTTAACGATGTCTTTGCAATGCGCAATTCGATTAACTTTTTGGTCTTCGGTGAGTTTGTGTGGTACAAACCGCGAATTAACCTTCTTAAGGCCCAAAACTTCGGTCAAAATGCGGTATGCGGTTGTTTCAGGAATGCCTAATTCCATTTCAATAACTTTCACCGACGATTTTTTGTTATGTTTGATGAATTCACGCACTTTTCCGATGTTTTCTTCCGATAATCCGGTTCTGGGACGGCCTGATCTTTCGTCATCATCCAGCGTCTCTCTACCCGATTTGAATCGCCTGAACCACTCGTAAACTTGCGTACGGGATAGACACTCATCACCATATGCATTTTGTAGCATTTGGTGCGTTTCACTAAAAGTTTTACCAAGTTTAACACAAAACTCAATTGCAGCTCGTTGTTTGAAACGCATTTTCCGACCGATGTACACAACACACTGACAGTTGAAACGCAATAACTTTGTTGCCGTGCATCCGAATGTCATGACATTTATACCAGTTGTCAATGAGGGACTACGCCATCTACCGGTAAAATATTACAACAGATGGCACTAGTGGTACTATTTGTTTTCAAAAGTTCGGTTTCTTTTGGAATGGAGGGTGTACTTTATAAAAGCTTATGGATTTCAGTAGATACTTTCAAATATCTACGATAAATATTAACAGACCAAAATCACGTCAGCGGGGAAATTACATGTCGACTGAAAGCAGGAAATTCATGTTATTATTCAGTTCAAAATGGTTTGTAGTCGCGAATTCTTTCGGGGAATTTGAACATAAAGTATATAAAACAATCATCATGCCTGTTGTTCTGTATGGTTGCGCCACACGGTCGCTTACACTAAGAGAAGAGCCTAGGCTGAAAGTATTTGAGAATAAAATCCTGAGACAAATATTCGGACCCAAGATGAACGGGAATGGAGAATGGCGGAAACGTCTTAACAAGGAACTTGCATAGTTTTTACCGCTTATCACACATTGTTAGAGTTATCAAGTCTAGGAGGCTCAGGTGGGCAGATCATGCAGTCAGAAAGGAAGCAACTAGGAACATTTTCAAAGGTTTTATTGGAATTCAGTCGTAAAACGACCATTAGGAAGACCTAGGTGCAGATGAGAAGTCAATATTAAGATGAATCTCGCAGAAATGGGAATACAAAGTAAAAACTGGATCCACTTGATCAAGGACAGAAGTCAATTTATAATTTCTGTGAACGCCGATTTGAACCTTCAGGTTCCATAGAGTTTTACCAGTGATTTTCAGTAACTTCAGATTTGCGGACCTATTTTTGACTTTTTAAAGGCAAAGTATTAACTTCACCTTTACAATTAGGTATCTGCGTGCTAGTAGTAGTTGAGAGGTATGTAGCAATATTAACAACAATTGAATTACAAATCTATACAATAAACCCACAGGTTGCAGCAGGGCCGACCTTAGGTGGTGCGGGGCCCGATTGGGGACATTATCCGTTGTATGGAAACCATGGAAGGTAAATGAATAGAATAAAATTGAAATACGTAAATATCATAGGGCATATCGAATGATGTGATTCCTGTGATCCCAGTGGTCTCCCTGAAGTGGTCTTGTGGGCTAACTTCAAAATTTCAATGTCCGACCGGACAAAGGTTCTGGCGTACGCTTGACCTACCCAATGCTGATTGGAAGGCAGACTTCATGGATAGAGAATTGGTGCACTGAGTTAATGCGGATGGCCACATTTACATTTTGATTAACTATTAGCACTCATGTCATATTGTGAGCTTCAGGGACGAAACGGTGTGTACGTATATCCCCGAAATGTTATCCGAATAACCAGCACGCATTGAATAAAAGTTTCTGTGGCGACGGAGATCAGCAAATTCACACGTTCCAGCAACTGCATTATTCGACAACTTCTTTCGTATAACGTTCCTTCTGATTTCGCATCAAATCATACTCAGCTATAGAAATATGCGTTACCATTGAAATCAAATTTCACCTTTTTGTTTAGTCACTACAGAGTCATTCTTACAAACAAATGTTTCAACCACACCATACCTATTTGTAGAGTAGCCTTAATTTGCGAATTAAAGTAGAGTTATCATTTGAACTTTCACAGTTACTTTCCACCCCACTCACACAGGGAGAGATTATTTTGCAGGACTTGGATTTCTCTCTATACATTATTGCAATTTTACTCTAACATTTTTCTCTCTGTTGTATCATTCTCGAGCCATGGAACGCCTACATGGTTTTCCTATTTAATTTTCGTTATTTTCATTTATCTCTAACCGTATTCATACTATGGGTACTAGACGTTTTCTTAGACACAGTCACCATGTCTTGGCGATCATTTTGAAAACGATGTCTCATGTCGAAAATATTCTTACAGAAGCTGTTTAATATTCATTTGTCTATGTAACGTGATGTTACTCGCTTCAAGTTGCTATTTGAAATTTTCAAGTTGGCCCCGGATACCCTTCAGTTGGCCCTTGGATCACCCCGACAACACCTCTCGATGTGTCTTACGTCAGTTACCTACTCCAGTTTTTCTTCTGTTGATATGAGAAAATGAATTCATCTTCATTGTTTCAGTCACACTCAATGATATACGATAATCTTTTACCTGATGTTTCGCTATATATGCTGTTCTTTCAAAAATCAGCGACCTCATATTTGAGATACATTGTTTATATATTGATCACTAAAACTTACCTCAATTATATTTCAATGATATAATAATCATAAATCCCAATCAACTGTGTTCACAGCACGAAAAGGCACACGAGTCACACCCTTTTTTATTCTGTGAAACAAACAAACAGAAATCTGTCAACGCGACGAATTCATTTCAGTATTCTCTCGCATATAGGTTAGACTAGCCCCCTCTTTCGATTAAGGCTAGTCAAGAATCAAGAAATGAAGGGCGAAATCTACTGCACCGTAACTTAAAATTATCGATAACATAAGCAATAGCAGCCACGGATTAAATTTATTTATACAGGGTATCTCAAATGTCAACTTACATAGGGTAACTCTGTTATTATCAGAGTTACAACAAAATGTAACAGGGAAAACCGTATCCAATATAATGTTTTCAATCTAAAGTGAAGGAATATTGTTAAATCGGACGAGCCGTTTGGGACGTACACTCTTTACGCGCCCAATGTTAAATGAAAATGCAACGTTGCCATTTACCTGGTCCAACAACCTAAGTGGATGAAGTTGCTGTCTTTCACAGTAATGTGTCGATGGCCAGCCCCCATTTTAAACATGTTACCATTCATCATACTCTTATAAAATGTATCTATCTTCCGCCCCGCCCTCCGCTCCCCAGACCCTCTATTAATGGCAGCGTTGCATTTTCATTTATCATCAAGACTCCTTTCATCGAACGTCCTGAAAACGAAAATGCAGTCAGTTTTTTCGTATCACCATCAGATTCTCTGATGATTAACTGCTGACAGGAGTAAATGTAATTTGATATATAAAATAAAAGGTGTTTAAGAAGATAAATTCAAAGTTTTAATGAAAGATACACATGTATGTGATACTAAACATTGCAAACACACCATTTACAAAGTTATGTATACATCATTATTACGTGTTCATATATAGGGTGTTACGGAAAAAGCCGACAAACTTCGCATCTATGTTCAGAACCTCAATGGAAGAAAAAATCTGCAACTGATCGAAAACGCTGAATTACGGAGAAATGCATAAGAAAAATGACCAATTCCAGTAATTACTTTTAATTAGCTCTCTCTCCGTAAGTAAGCGTTTCCGACCAAAGTCTCAGACAAACATTTTCCTGTATTGAGATCCTGAACATACATAATAAGTTTGTCAGTTTATCACCGGAACACCATGCATGTTTACTTATAAGCTTGATTAAAAAAAGCGATTAACGGCAAAGAAAGTTTCGAAACAGTTTCCCGTTTCTATGTTGTGGAGTCCTCTTTCAGAAGGAACTAACAGTAATTTCTCATCATGGAAGGGTCTCATTTCCTTTTATAACGTTTTTTCGTCTGCAAAATGTTCCAGTGAAAACGCTCACCCTGTTCATTGCTTATAGCAGCTAATTTCTCAGAGAAATATGTCAAATGGAAATGCTGACAGTGAAGGAATTTTAAAATACAAATTTTTACCCTAATGCCTCGCAATTTTTCAATATGGTTCTATACCAGTATTTTATCTTTTTCTTCTCTTACAATAAACCTATCGATGTCGAAAACTAGTTTCTTGACCAAACTTAATAGAGAAATGTGTAATATCAAGAAAAGAGCGTAAGCAAAATTTAAAGTGCTTCCGTCCATAAAGACAGCCGCAGTGGCCATAAACCTGATTGGTTATAATAAGCCATAAAACAATGTGTTTCAAGTTGAAAATTTCATTTCATTTGTAAAATGAGTAAAGGGATGAAAAACAAAAAAACACATTAACCGACATCGAGAAAGTAGACATCTATTTGAGAGTATGTTTATCATGGTCTCCATCTTGAAGTCGGCCATCTTGTATCTCGCTCGACTTTTTTTTTTTTAATAGGAAGGGAGGTCGTGTAATATATCAAATTGAGCTAGAATTTTACGAGAAATATAATACTGAAGTCTATGTTTCCATAAGTTTATATCTGTAAGAGATAATGAAATGCACATTGATATGAATTCGTTGCTTCAAAGATTTCTTAACAGCTGTGTCTTTTTTGAAAAGAATTCAAGTCACGGAAACCTAATACGCATGTGAGAACATCGTAGGTAGCTACTTATGAAAGGTATAATTAGCTTGAAATCGTTATGGACTACAGACAAAATGAAATGGTGATGAGACGATCACAAGCCTTAAGGAACTAATGGAAGATGGATGACATATTTTCCATTGGATTATTTGAGTTAGAAAACAAACCTTCATAAGCAGCCACCTATTCAGTACGCACTCGTGTATATTCGGTTTTCCTGACTTGATTTTTTTAAAAATTATATCCACGTAATTTTTCACAGGAGAGGGTAAAGTTTGTCCTCTGGTTTTGTACTTTTAATATAGCTATAATAAGAGAAAGGATATGCAAAGAAGTCGCATTGAGGCTGATATATTTGATACCATCCTGGTATTCACGGCAGTATCGCATGATGTAATCAGTAAGAACGCCAGGAACTTTTACTTAGTCGAGTGTTCAAAATAGAAGAGGGTGCACACCCAGAATAATGATATGCACTTTAACACAAACTCAAAGAAGACAATATTTTTACGTTCAGGGGCGTGTAAGGAAATTTGGGGGAGTCTTAGGGGTGCTGGGGATGTGCAGAATACTTCCCGGACATAATATCTATTTTTAAGCAGAAGTTGTAAACGTTAAAAAAAAGAAATTACTACAGCATTAAATTCAGAAAATATTTGATTATGCCCGGAAACTTAATACAAACTCTTCATTTACTTGTTAGGGAGAGGCCTCCCTCCCTTGTAGAGTCTATGGATATACCTGTATTGCAATATGCTGTTGTGTGCACTTGACAACCGAGATTAGCAGAGTCATCTTAAAGGTACCATAGCCACTTGACCGGATAAAATAATGAAACATCCCTTAGACCCTCTCCCAGTCCTTTTCGTCTCAATCCCCAAACTTCTTTTTCCCTATGGAGGGCGTAACCCTCGAGCGGGTACCTAGCCTCAGCTAACAAAAAGAAAGTAAAATATGAGCAGAAGTCTGGACGTCCAGAAACAACATCAACTGACGCTAACATTGCCCGTGTTGAAAATGTCATCATGATAGATAGGGATGACACCATGCAGGAGATTTGTGATACACTGGGGCTAATAATTGGAATGGTAGAACGAATAATTACGAAAGAATTGGACCTAAGAGTAGTTTCTTCATGCTGGTTTCCACGAATGCTTAATGATGGTCAAAAAGGGACAAGGATGTGATCAAATGCTGCAAATTTGACTCGCTTCAGAAGAGAGGGACGGAAAGTGTTGTGACGATGGGTGAATCACAAATTTCATTATTCAACCCCAAAACAAACAGCCAGTTGGTGGAGTGGAAACACACAGATTCACCCCCCTTCTCAAATTTCGTCAGGTGACATCCAATGAGAAGATCTGTATGTTTTCTTTTGGGATTCCAGGGAGTAATATTGTCCCACTCTGTTCCGAAAGGTGATATAGTTAGGAGCGACATACACAATTTTTGCCAAAATTGACTGAGATACGACAGAAATGGCAAATGGCAATTTCATCCTCCACAGAAGCGTGTTCCGCAACGCCGTGCTAATGTTGTGACTTCATTCTTGGCTGACCACGGAATTGAACTTCTGCCACATCCGTCCTATTCAATAAATTTAGCCGGAGTGACTTCTGGTTGTTTCCAAACCTCAATAATTCTCTTCGTGAATGTCATTTTGCCAGTAGATCATTCCTGGGAAGTGCTATTTTCCAGTATCTGAAATATACCCCAAAGACGAATGTGCCACCAAGATGGACAGAGCGATGTCCACTATATATCAATAAATAGGGAGACACAGACACAGGCTAGCTCCCTGTCCCCTGTTTTCCTTGCTCTTGAAAATTAGAATGAAACGGCACGTACTTCTGGTGTGCACCTCATGTATTTTACATTTTAATTTTTTTCCTGTAATGAAGGATATAGTTTTTATCATTTCTTCCATAATATGAACCTGTTTGGGATGGATGAGTCACTAAGAAGCTTCACATCAGGTATGGTTGCACTTGATTCCGTAAATTAGGAGTTCTGCAGAAATTGGAGATTCGATAATAATGTCAATGCAAGGAGAAAACGTTTTTGAATATTCATTTAAACAAAAACAACAATCTATTACAATAGACATGAAAACATGTATATCTGTACAACAAATGTAATTCTCTACGATCCCCACATTCTATTTCAACGCTTGACCATTATAGTTTCATCACAGGGGATCATCTCTGAAGATCTATTCAAATATGGACTTTGCAGCTACCCAGCTTCCTTGTTTGATGATTCATTCCTCCCTAGAGTTGCCAAAAGCAGCCATGGCAGATGGCATTTGGTCATATATACTGCCTGGACAGAAAGAAATGGAAGTACATGAATCAAACATATTTTACATCCTTGATGGAGGTTCTCTTCTACACCGTACTCCATGGTGTCGAGAGGATACCTTTTCTGACAGTTGGAGTTCTTACGTTCAGACTGTTCAGCGACGTTATAAGCAAGAAATTGTAGTGTTCGATGGATATTCTGGAAACCCATCAACGAAAGATGCGGCTTATATGAGAAGATGTAAAGGACGTGAGTCACCTGATATTTATCTTAAGCCAGAGATTAAACTTCAACTGAAGAAAGAAAAGTTTTAGCAAACCAAAGTAATAAGCCTGAAGGAGCAGGTTACGACGTCCTCCACTCCAGAGAAGATGCTGATGTTTCAATTGTGAAATCCGCTGTAGAAGTAGCTACACAACGCAATATTACTGTTATTGCATATGACACAGACATCTTGGTGCTTCTTTGTTTCCATGTCAATGTCAATAACCATACTGCACTTTTACATCCAGATCCAAAATCCAACACGCATGAACATCAGGTATGGGATATCAAAACAGTAAAAATAACTCTTGGAGAAGATTTATATTCGAGTCTCCCATTTATGCATGCTTTGTTAGGTTGTGACACAACGCCGCAACTGTTCAACGTTGGGAAGGGCAATACAATAAAGCTATTGAAACAGCATCCTGAGCTACTCGTAATATGTTACGCTAACATTTTCAACAGCACCGCATCTAATGTGCATAGTATAATTTCAGATGGAGAGAAAAGTCTGGTAGCTGTTTATGATGGCACTATCTCAGATTCATTAGATACACTACGATATAAGTGATTTTTCTCTAAAATTGCAAGAAATATGTTTTCTCTACACCCACGATCACTACTACCAACATCTGCTTCAGCGAAGTTTCACAGTCTTAGAGTCTATTTCCAAGTACAAGAATGGATCGGAATCTCAGTTTTGCACCGAAATACTGAAGCTGGCGAATACAAAGTGGTCAATATCTTTCGGTTCTCACAGACATGCAACCAGCACCAGACGCCATTCTTTCCTGTATTCGCTGTAGTTGTAGAACCGACTGTTCGTCGATACGATGTTCATGTATAAACATGGTGTCGAATGTTCTGTAGCGCGCAAAGAATGCCAAGGCGTATCATGTACAAACTATGTCATTGAAAATATAGTATCTGATGGGGATGATGATGACGATGAAATAGTCAGGGAGAGAATGAGAACTAGAATGAGAAAGATATGCCAAAAATCATGACCTGTATCGGTAATGAAGATTGTGAAAGTATCTTGTTTTGCATTAATTACTGTTTATTTCCTTTTCTTAATATGGTTAATAATTTTTCTTTGTTGCCCTCTTGACTATACAATACACTTTTGCTTATATATTGTATAACATTTTATGTAAAATTACTGCTCTTGTATTTGCTTAAGTCAGGGTAAAATTAAATTTTAATAATAGAGTCTAGAGTCTTTAATAATATGTTAGAACTTTTTAACAAGTTTTTTTTTTCATTACCATAATCAAACTAAATAGTTACACGAACTTTGTAGTTATACTTTGCTAAACATTTCAAATCTTCACTGTTAACTTTCCTTTCCATTTTATTTGTATTTGCCAATGTTAACGTTGAAAACGGCTAAATTTACAAGAGCTCTGTACAATAATACATATGTGCAACAACATTTTTAAAATTTCAACCCCGCACTTAAGCAAGACTGCATTACGTAAATAGTTTTCTACATTTCCTTGATTATACCTGTTTATTAGCTTTAATTTGGCACAGAAGCAAAGTTTCTAGCTCAATTCCTTGAGAAGATATTGAGAGAAAAGTATATCCTAACTGTTTACAGCAATGTCCAAGATGGTGGCCCAAAATGGCGAATTTTGCATGGTCGGATTTTGGTAGACTTTTGATATGTTAGTCAGGACACTTCACAAAGCTCGATACCACAAAAAATACATTTCTGTTGCAATTTGTTCTATGTTGACCTCTTTTTTGGCATAAATTGACTGGACTAATCTACAATTAACATTCATTCATGGACAAACTTTGGCAGATTTTTCTTCTTTCCTTCTCAGAGCAATTGGCATAAAATATAGATAAAAAACCTTTAGTTACCAATTTTATCTGCGATAACAGCATGAAGTCTTGCCTCAACTACATTCATCAACCGTCGGTCTATATGTTTAATTACTTGAATAAAATTGAACTTTCTTTAGTTGTAATTCTGAACTAAGTTGTTAAATCAATTTATTTTTATTCATAAGGTATACATAGTGGCCCAAAAGTGGGTATACAGACCAGCATCGATCAAGGATGACATTTTAACTTATTAAGGTAATGAATTTATTTGCCTTGGTTTGTTCCGAGCTTAAGGTATAAGTGAAATAAATTAAGAACAAATAAGGAAGAAACTAAATCAATACATGTATGGATAACAACAAGTAATAATTATATAAAACGTTATGACCGATTAGTATGGGAGAGTATACCTACTTTTGGCCCACTCTGTATAAATACTTTATGTGAAAAGTTTATTAGAGGTTTTCTTCTGACTCACTTCCATTAAACGAAGGAGGATAAAATTGCATATGAGCATGCATATTTATTAGGTTGGTATGACATTTGACAAACCAACGACAAATGGTATGTTTCTTCGCTGCTCCTACCCCAAATGCATTGTTAATGTTAGTTGTGATTTTCTGTGCAGAATGTCCCTGTTTGAATTCGTAAAGAAAAATGGATGAATTTTCATTGAGTTTTTTTTTAAATCTATATTATTAATACAAAGTAAACTCTACATTTTTTCAATGTTTAAAGCTCAAATTAACATCTTAAGGGACTTTGAGAATGCAATGAAATGAAATCTTTAAGTTTTACATCCCACGCATATGTCGGCTAGGCTAAAGGAGACTGTGAAATGGATGAAATGGTGGAATAAATAAAGGAGAAGGAAAAGGGGGAATCCGGAGAAAACTCACGAACACGGTGTTTGTCCTGCATATATACAGTATATTATATATATATATGATATGCGAAAATTTGACTTAAGTCCAAACTCAAATTTAAAAACAAATAACTAAAAACCTGATCAGGAAAATATTTCAAATCCGTATTAAACAATCCAAGAACCATCTCCATATCAAGTTTAGTCAAGATCGGATGGGTTTTGTAGATAGAGAACAATATATATTGCCCTTGTAATTGGTCATTGTTTTTCAGAAAAGTCAAATAAAGGATGAAAAACTAACCAAATTTTTAGAGAACTAGAGATATAGATTAGTTTGCATGCACGTAATATGGAAAACTCATAATCCAGTTACAAGAATGAATATGCAATAAATGAGCCAATGTATACATTTCGAAGTAACCTAATTAAATACGCAGTGATTTGTTTCGCGTTTCTACCAGAAAATACGCCATTATTATCAGTGAAATGCTACACACATATACCGTGTTGTTACCTTAGCGAAGGCAACAACAACGCTACCGTTGACTGATTTCAACAAACATACTGGAAATGTTTGCTAATGCCAATATAAATTCACGCAGAGTTCACTCACGCCAGTTCTACTAACTGAAATTGTCTCCCGCCCAAAAAAAAATTTCTTTTATTGACATTGTCTAAACTGAAAAAAAATCTTAATGGACCTATGATTTTATGCATGCAGATTTGTTCCCACTGTTGGAAAAGAAACAAAGAGTAAACATATAATAATACTTGTTTATTTTGTAAAATGTAAAGAGAAAAATTCTATATTAGTTATCAAGCGAACAGAATTCTGAAAACCAAAGTCAACGTTTGTAAAAAGTTTACATTTAAAGGCCAAACAAAACAGCCGAAATACCACATATACCGCTGTAACAGAAATAACTGGAAATGTTTCCGTTTAACGTCCCACGATTATGACCTGTAGGCTAAAGTACAGGGATGAAGGATTCTAAACGAATTGATGGAATGGAAATGTGGGAGGAAATAAGAGAACTCGAGAAAACCCACATAGGCGCAAACTCACCTGGCTACATTTGAACCAGGGACCGTCCACACTAGAGTTAAAGGTTGTTACAGAGTAGTATAAAACTTGTTTTGTATATCTCTCTCATTGCTGGTTTTACTGTTAATCGTTACAATTAAAATATAGTTAAAAGTTAATAGCAAAAAAAAAAAAAAAAAAAATCGCTTACTTTCGGGAGAGTCCTAGCAGGTAAAAGGGCTGTGTGTGGAGGTAAAGGTTACACTTTTTTTTTTTTTTTTTTTACTTTGGCATCCGAGGGGTGATGCAGTTACCACCAAAGGTGCCCGAACTCATCAGTTCGGCGCTAATATGTTCGGAACTTCACTAGACCTCACCCTCACGAAGTGAGCATGAGGTTGAGTGAGCACGAGTTCTAAATTATGATGTGAGGGTGAGATCGAGTGAGCATGATGTCGAGATCATGATGTGAGCGCGAGGTCGGGTTGATGATATGAGTGTGAGGTCGAAATGATGTTGTGAGCGTGAGTTTGAGTGAAGTTAGTCAAAAATGGCAACCTTTAGTCATCACCATGCTCCGATTCTCTTTACTTCCTTAGGTATGGAGAAATGGCGAACCTCAAAGTCACATTTAAACGAGGGTACAACGAGAAAATGTCGTCCCCCTCCGGGAATCGAATCCGGATCGTAACATATTGTTAAATACTATTTTACATATCTTTGCGTAAATTGATCATTTTACCAATATCTAATACTACATATTATAGTGTTTCTAGTTCGATCTCCACATCAGATGAGTTTGCGATGAATAATATTGTTTTCGGGTCTTCGAGTTTTTATGAGGTTCTCTCTAATCCTCCCACATTCCCACTCCGCCAATTATTTTATAATCATTCACTTTAATTCATCATCCTTCTACTTTAGACTCAAAATCATAATCGTGGGACATAATTCTGAAAAAGTTTATTTCATTTTATTAGATTATAGTGGGATTTCCGATAAAGCTTTTTCAAATTACTATTTTCTTAAATGGAATTCTTATTCTGAAAAAAATTAGAAGGCAGTTAAGCAGGGACGTACGCAGGAATTTATTTCGGGAGGGGTCTAAAACGTTTCGGCGGGTTCCAAATACAATTTGAGGCTAAATTGTATGAAAATTTCTAAATTTGACCCTAAAAGTACATTTACAAACAAAGTCGGGATTTCGGGGGGGGGGGGGGGGCGGAGTTTGGTCGTAGTAATTCACATTCAGATTTTACACAAGAGCTTCCGATAAGACGATTTTGTTCTGAAGATGGAATGATTGCATGCTACTTCGACTTTCATTAAAGCACCATGCCTGCGACAGACACATTATAGCATCTTACTCTACTTCATTAGATAAGATGCCTAACTTCTATCTTTCCATCTCTCTTGCACTTTCAAATCCAACTTATATTCATGTTTTATTTAATTGCAATTAAGAGTGTGATTCAGGAAATATGCCTCCAAGCCCACTACTTGGCCAATAGTACTGCAAACATTCTGAACTGTCTATCGTTAATGTACGGATGTTTAATTTATAGAATGTATCGTTTTTCACCTTTCTATTTCTTCTTGTTCCAGAGTAATGGAGTAATCCATGGCGTCCGGTTGAAACAGCTGGCTGTAATTGAATTTCTAACTGTGGTTGTTTGTGCGCCCAGAAACATTCATCACCGGCAACGAGTCGTGAATACACCATTGCAATGAAGCGTCAGTTGATAGATTACAGCCACACGTCCTCTCCTCAGCAAAAAATCAAAGTCGCCCCACCTGCTGCCAAAGTGTTGTTGACATTCTGCCTCACCCTATCTATAGTCTGGATCTTGCGTCCTGCTACTTTTGGCTCTTCCCCAAAGGATCACCTTAAGGACCAACGCTACAGTTGTGGCGCGGAGGTGGAAGCAGAAGTTCGCCAATGGTGTCGCCAGCAGAGACCACAATTCTTCGCCGACGACATGAAAAACCTTGTTTTGCATTCGTGCAAGTGTGTTGCCCGTAATGGGGACTATGTTGAAAAATGATTCCACCATTTCTAGCTGACATTGTAAGCTTTCCACTGATACCTGTATCGGTGCTATCTGTCAAACAGAAAGGTATCACCTTGGAGGTATCGCCATTACTTTCTGAATCATCCTCGTGTTTTAACTATAATTCCTCCGAGATATATGTGTTAGGAAGGGTTCTTGGTTCGAACTTCATATGAGACAATCAATTATTAATTATCTTGTAAATCTTTCGGCATTCAACACCAATGGTGGAGAAAACATTACCGTTCTTTAAATATTTGGTCGCAGACATATTATCATCCTTGTTCAAATGCCTACTTTGTCTAAACAATTTTTACAGAAAGTCTGTAATGTAAACTTGGATTTGTCACAATCAACTCCAGTTCCCTCTACTACTTAACTTGGGTGGTGGTGGCAGAGGATGGTAAATTTGGAGAGATTGCGCCCAAGTATTTGGGGGAATGGGCACCGCTACGTATGCAGTTACTGTTTCGCTAAAAGTGAGAATTTTGCAAGCCCAATCTTGTAATTTCTTAATTTGCACATTTAGGAGAGAATTATACAACATTATATGCAACTTACAAATGCAGATATGTAATATTATTATACATTTGTATTTGTAAAGCTTGTATCTATTATAGTGTGTTTAAAGATTTGACAATTTTAGAACTACCGCCACTGCTCATCATGCAGGCCACCACAAACACCGTTAGCGGCGGAAACTATGTTTCTCATGCGTTAATTCCAATCTTTGAATGTATACAAGTTTGCGTCAGATAGCAGTTTGGGTCAGTGCAGCATACCTGTTATAATGACCTACACTAAATACATTATTGTCAGAAAGGTCCTGTAAATATGTGGGTAAATATAGTACGTAAACGTTATCTGTAACGAACCCCGAACGAATTGTATGGTTTAAAATTTGATGAATACGATAGCCAAAGAAGAATGGAAGAATGTTGTTATCTTTATTCGGAGCACGTCCGATCCATCGCTGTGGAAGAATATGATTGACTAGGCCCGAATATTTTTATAAAAATAGAGAAAGGGAGAGAGCAAGTTCCGTTTAGTTAAGGAACTTATTTACTTAGTGTAACAACAAGTTTTCCAAGAAGTCCAGAATGAGTTCTAAGTCGTAGTTCCTTCAATAAGATTCGGAGTGCACTAATGTTGAGGATACCTGGATTGAAATTAGAGATAGCATTAAAATTTCAGCAAAAGAAAAAATTGGGACACGCGGAAATCCGTAGGAATAAACCGTGGTTCGACCAGGAATGCATAAAACTAGCAGAGAAAAGAAAACAGGCAAAATTACGCTGGCTACAAAATCCGAATGAAATAACTACACAAAATTTCACAGATATCAGGCGGGAAACTTCCAAAACTTTTAGAACAAAGAAACGCGATTTTCTGAAAGCTAAAATTAAGGAACTTGAAGATAATAGTAAAAATAAAAACATCCGAGACATGTATAAGGGAATCAACGAATTTAAGAAAAGCTATCAACCTCGTGCTTATATATTAAAGAAATCTAACGGTACAGTTCTCACTGATACGGATAGCATCTTAAATAGATGGAAAGATTTCTTTGACGATTTGCTCAACATGCAACCCAAAACTAGTGTGCGTGGAGAGAATGTGATACACACTGCAGAACCGTATATTCAAGAACCCAACCGAATATAAGTAGAAACCGCTATAAAGAAATTAAAGAAACACAAATCTCCGGGTGTAGATGAAATTTCAGCTGAGTTAATTTTAGTTGGTGACGAAAAATTGTGGAACAAGATACACAAACTCATTCGCCTTATCTGGAACAAGGAAGAATTGCCACAAGAGTGGAAAGAATCAATCATTGTTCCAATTCACAAGAAAGGCGACAAAACTGACTGTAATAATTATCGAGGCATTTGTCTTCTGTCAACATCCTATAAAATCCTTTCAAATATTCTGTTAGCAAGACTGACCCCATACGCAGATGAAATTATTGGAGATTATCAGTGCGGTTTTAGACGAAATCGATCAACTATCGACCAAATATTTACCATTCGCCAAATACTCGAAAAAAAGTGGGAATACAATACCCCGGTACATCAACTATTTATTGATTTTAGAAAGGCATACGACTCGGTTAGGAGAGAAACATTATATAACGTTCTTACAGAACTTGGAATACCGAGAAAGCTAATTAGGTTAATTAAGGTATGTTTAAATGAATCCCAAAGTAAAGTCCGGGTAGGAAAATTTTTGTCCACGAGCTTTCACGTCGAAAATGGCCTGAAACAAGGAGATGAGTTGTCACCATTATTATTTAACTTCGTTTTGGAATACGCTATAAGGAAAATCAAATTAGCAACTAGGGCCTACAGTTGAACGGTATTCACCAGGTTATGGCATATGCTGATGATGTAAATTTAATAGGGGATGATACGAGAACAATAGAAAAAATGCAGAGATCTTATTAAACGTTTACAGGGACATGGGTTTAGAAGTAAATGCAGAGAAAACTAAATACATGGAAGTGCGTCGGGACCGTAATACGGCAAATTATGGATGCGTTAAAATATTAAATAATACTTTTGATAAAGTGGATAGTTTCAAATATCTAGGATTAATATTAACAGAAAAAAATCATATTCACGAAGAAATTAAATGTCGACTAAAAGCAGGGAATTCGTGTTATTATTCAGTTCAAAATCTCTTGTCGTCGCGAATTCTATGGAGGAATCTGAAGCTTAAAATATACAAAACGATAATCATGCCTGTTGTTCTGTATGTTTGCGAAACATGGTCGCTGACTCTGAGGGAAGAACATGGACTGAAAGTATTTGAGAACAAGATCCTGAGACGAATATTCGGATCAAAGAGGAACGGGAATGGGGAATGGTGGAAACTTCATAACGAGGAACTACATAATTTATATGGTCTACCCAACATTGTTAGGGTCGTCAAGTCTAGGAGGCTTAGGTGGGCGGGTCATGTAGCTAGAATGGAAGAAAATAGAAACGCTTTCAAAGTCTTGACTGGAAGACCAATCGGAAAACGACCATTAGGAAGACCTAGACGCAGATGGGAAGACAATGTTAAGATGGATCTCGCAGAGATTGGGATACAAAGTAGAAACTGGATGCAGTTAGCTAAGGATAGAAATCATGCTTTTGTGAACGCGGCATTGAACCTCCGGGCTCCATAGGCCATTGAGTTAGAGAGTTAGTTAGTTAGTTCTTTCAATAAAGAAAAATGGTAATTGTACTTTGTTACAGGAAACAATTAAGATCAGGAATATATATAGAAATCAAAGAAATGTTTCTCTCGGACAAAAATCTTTCTTTCCGAATGTTATCAATTTTATTTATAAACCAGTGATATTTTAATTGATTTCAACCTCAACAAACATGTAACATCTTAGAGATGTGCTTCAGTTAGAGTTGACACTACCATTATAGTAGATGTTTGCAGCGATTTTATCGTACTAAACCTAGCACTAATATAGTATGCGCCAAGAGTTTGCTATTAATGATTTTTTTTATTATATGCATTCGCGACAAGATTTTTTTTGTCATTCCTTGGCTTCGTCAAACTCAACCATTTTAAAATATTAAAGTGAGAACATTGAGTTTAGACCACACGAAGTTACCTACCTTTGGCTCACAGTATTAACATATAAATTTACAAAGTATTTAGTTTATAGGAGCCAACTAATATTTTTTTTTCAATGAGTGCTCATGCTTCAGTACGTACAGGATAAATCATATCTCTGTTTTTCTTTTCCTTTCTTCAATAGATCCAATAGACAAGTGGTACCCAATCTAAGCAAATCTACTGATAGGTAGAAAAAAAAAACTATCAAGAGGCCAAGAGGTACTGAGATAAAATTACCTGTGAAAATATTTTTAAACTGCAAAAGCGCAGGACTTTCTATCCTACCACGATTATGTAATTTTTGTATTGAACAAATCTCAAACTAACATTGCTATTTTATTCGTCCATTTCAAATTTAGCGACATTGGTCACATAAAAGGGATAGAAACATGTTAGAATAATGATGATTATTAAATACAATCAAACCTCTAAAGCATTAGACAATAATTCAAGTGAAAACTGGAAATGACGAAACTGCCTTGTAATTTAAATAAATCAACTTATATAACTCTTATATTTAAATAAGAAAAAAAACAAAACAGCATATTTTTTCACGCGCTACCCTACGCAACTGTTTTAAGTTGCTCACAAGAGAAGTGGGTGAGGGTAGATTTACATCGAAGTTCCACCACCCTAGTGTGACGTAAGGTCAAGTGGTATTATTAAGGGGGTCAAAGTGGAACGAAACAAGCCCGACTGAACTTATAATAACCTTCGATCGCTAAAGCTCGGTCAACTATGTTTCGTAACGTAAGTAAATAATTTTTTATGCATTATATATTACGTACAAGGGCAAATGAGTATTATTTTTTATCTTATTTTAATGATAAAATTATCAATTTTTTGTTAAAAAATAATAACTTTCCTTGGGCTGGGTTTAAACCCACACCAAAATCGACTTTTATTAGTCCGTGCGCTAGTATGCTCGGCCATGAGTACCGACAACAATTCGCGTTTGATTTGTGCTACATGTATTCTACGTGGCGAGAAACGGATAACTTCAACCAATCAGGACCGTGTATTTAGCTCCAATGGTTAGGATCGATCGTGATTAAAATATATGCATATGGACACAATGGGTACAACAATGTAATCAAATAGCTGTTTTCTTAGCAACATCATTTAGAGATACTTTGTTGTGATTACGAAAAGAAAAGAATACCTCAATGAGTTTTGTTTAATGAACTAGATGAAGTATTGATCAGGTGTGATTTCAACTCAGCTACGTTCACACTGCTTTAAAATAAATATATTCTATATAATAGTCGCATTTACATATAAAAGAGTAGATCCATCGATCTTTCTAAAACCAGAAAATACTAATGGGCAAACTTGAGTAAACTCTCTCCAGTGCTCGCTAGATTTACATTAAAATATCAAAATTGATCAAAGGCCTTCGAAAAGTAGAAAGTAAAAACAATGGAAGATATTTTGAAGAAGTTCGTGGTAGGTGTATATGGAGAGGACACAGCATCAGTAAGGGGAAGTGTAATCGATGAGAACGAACCTGATATTGAAATGATAGATGAGGACCAGCTTGAGAAGCAACGTATAAGACAATCGATCGAAAGACACAGTAGTGTACGTGAAATGTATTTCATAAAACCTCGAAGGCGCTCTCGACGAAAGTTTAAATTTCCTCAATTCAATACAGAACACGAGGAAATTGAAGATACAGATTCAATAAAAGGTCCATTGGAGTTACCAAATACTCGTCCAAGTGGTGATTTCCTCTGTATTCTGGGTTTATTTCTTGTCAACAGAACAGAACTATTGGAGAGAATTCCTACACCTCCTCGTACTTTTTACACGATTTACCGTAAAGAAAGCATCGATCCCTCAGATGAGTTGGCTGTAAGAACATGGCTTTATATTTACGGAGTTGGACAGTTTAAAGCCATTATAAGCTCATTTGATAAGCATGCAATAATGAAACTAAAACCTAACACTTCTTATGGACGTAACGGTCACTTGAGGGCTCTCATCGGTCGCAATTTGGAAAAGGCTCAAAAAGGGAAAGATCAGTTTATGAAATTTTGGACAAGAAGTACCTTCCATGGCACATGCGACCTGGAATGGATGATGCAAGGATCAGCCGATTTCAAGACACCATCAGGTAAGTAAATTAAGTTATTATGTAAATATTTTATATAAGTAAGCATTTGGGAGCAAAAACAGCATGTAATTCGGTCGTTCAAAATTGATTGGCACTACATTTCTTTTCTTTCGTTCACAAGAACCATTTACTGAACAAATAAATACAGATTATATTAGAGGTACTCCTCGCCAATGTCTATGCACTTTTACCATCGTTCTGGCAGCTTCCATATTTGCGTAACAAACTGTTCTTTGGGGTATCCCGGCGCCACTAGTGGACAACTGCATGAAGTTCTTGATTGGTGGTGAACTTACTACTCCGCATGACCTCTTTCATTGGGTCGAAAAGATCATAGTCGCTTGAAGCCAGATCCGGAAAATATGGGGGATGTGGCAGCACAGTAACTATAGTAGTAATGGCCTGGTTACTGGCATATAACAGTGTATTGTCATGTTGGAGCAGAACGCCACGCTTCTATTTTCCGTGGCGGTGTTATTCAAAGTGTTGGTGGAGTAAATGCAGTGAACTGCTGTACCGATCACTGTTGAGAGTCGTATTGGGAGGGAGCCAATCCACCAGCAACATTCCTTTCTGATCCCAAAACACAATCGCCATTTGTTTCTGCACGAATAGTTCCCGCCATAACTTCTTGGGAGAGGGCTTCCAGTATGCTTCGACTCCAAAGACTGGTGTTTGTTTTCTGGAATCTCGTAAAAGAACCATGATTCAAAGAATTGTGCTGGATCTGCACTGTACTGTTGCACCAAAATTAAAATATGTACAGAAGAATTGAATCACTGATTGGAAAAAGGGAATAAGTGCATCAGACCTAAGTTTTCAAAAACGCTAAAAAACCTTCCCGAGGCGTTGTTTGTATTTGTTGCAAAAAGTGTATAATTGATTACTTGTAGCTAAAGAACTAACAAACACTAAGACAAGAATAAGAATCTTGTATTGCAGAACTGAAATTGGTTAGATAAGCTTAAAAATGGAAAAAAATATTCCCCTTTTCCAATCAATTAGAGTTGGACGCAATTGTAATTGTGTGTAGGGCATGTAATGTGCAGTTTATGATAGAAAGCTATGAAAATATACAATATACATGCTGAATACAATGTTGTATGTTAATCTTGGATATATCTATCCGAACTATCACGCATGTTAGGCTTCTAACACTGTTATTGTCACCGTTCGTTTTATTTATTTCTTTCTTTCTTTCTTTCTATTTTTTTTTTTTTGGATAGCACATGTTATTCGCACAGCAAGAAAAGTAATACAATAGACAACTGAAAAAATACGTAGCAAAATACGTTGTCAAAATAGAACGACTTTACATAGGGTCCTATCCGTCTGCATCTTCGTCTTCTACAGTTTCTTGGTCAGTGGTTTTCCATGAACAAATCATCCTATAAAACTTTTTGTATTGGTCAGGTATGCATTTGATGAGTGAAGAATCGTTTATCTTTTTCTGATTGGTCGGGACTTGCCAATCGTATGCCTTTGACGTTGGCAGTGGAACGCTTGTGACATTACTTTCGAGTAATCGAAAAATATCAGTTCTTAGTTCATTGATAAACTTATGAGCTTGCACATAACCTAGAGATTCTGCTTTATAAAAAGTGTCTCTATTTACTTACTTGGAATTTCATTGTTTTGTCCACAATGCTACCTGAAGATTTCTTGTAAAACGGTTACCACCAATGTTTAAAATCTAAGATTTCTTCATTGACAACTTCGTAAACCTGAAATGGAGTATCAATATTTCTTGCATTCGTAATCATGTGGTTATACTGTGCTGGTAAATAAATGCGATTGTGTCGTTTGAGTTCTCGTTTGATTATAACAAAATTTCGGTCACATGGTAAAAACTGTGACCTCTGACAGGCAAATATTGCTATACAGTGGTAAAGCGTTATGACACGATCAGACTGAAAACCATTAATGTCATTGTATGATTGCAATTTTGGTATTGTATAATCACCACTTGTATCACTGAAAACACGTAAATGTGTAACTGATTGGGGCAAATATTTCTCTATAGATTGTGCAATGCAAAGGCAAGGCGAAGTGTCGTAACGTCAGCAGAGGGCTCTAATGGTTGTCTAGATACACACAGTCTCACAGTTGTGATGGTATCCTATAGTGATTGGAAGAAGGAAATAAGAAACGTAGTTATTCCCTTTTTCTAATCAGCGAGATATTTTGTCTTCTACATTGGTCATATAGAGTTGCCCAAACATTCCTATTTTCTACTCAACGATGTAACTATCTCAAAGGAACACATCTGCTATCTCAGGTTAAAGTCGCAAAAAAAATTGTACTTATTCCCTTTTTTTCAATCAGTGGTTCAATTTATCTTTCTAACTTGACTATCACTTCAAACACTATATTTTTACGAAAGGTTTGAACTCCTTGTATCCCCCTTAGGATACGGCCTTCAATCAAAGTAATGTGGTAAATACCTAGCTCAGAGCTTGTACTTATCAAGTCCCAAAATTTAGCTCACACTGTTCAAACCTTTCCACATGATTCTATCACATACGACATGCTACATCACTTTCAATGTGAAGTCAGAAATTTTATTAAAGTCCCCTTTTCCCTTAAAATGAGAATTCTAAAAAAAAAAAAAAAAAAAAAAAAAAAATGAGACACGGGTGCACTTATTTTTAATAACGAGTCTATACGAAACCAAGTTTCATTGCTAATTTGCGAGGATCGTCAAAAACTTGATTTTCTGCGTAAACTGTCCTACCGCTCTTCTTTAGAATACACATTTTAATCAACGTAATATGATAAAGTCCCAATACAAGGTAGGTGTCAATTCACCCCAAAAATAATTTTATTTGATTCAGCAGTGTTCCCATGATTCGATCATAGCAGTGGCGTAGCAACTGCCCCCGCAACCCCCGCAGTGCGGGGGGGCCCGAAGTATAGGGGGCCCCGAAGTCTTGCTATGAATAAAGATTTAAAGAAGTAGAACTTCAATCTTACTTCTGTCGGCTTTACAACTAGGGCCCCTTCTCTATACTTTGCGGGGGGGCCCGCAAAAGTGTTCTACGCCACTGGATCATAGACTGACTCAGTTTCACTTTTATATAATAGATTTACGACATTATCACTAATAAATAGAGACCGGATGTTAGGAAAAATGCCTATTCTTTAATATTAAAGATATGATCAAAAATAACGTTTTAAAGTTTATGTGAGGGGTTATAGTTCGAATTTAAGCCAATTTTATTTTGCCTATTTTGCCTATTTCGACCTTTACTGCCTAAATAATTGCTTTAGTGCCTAATGTTTCCTATTTTATGCATTTTCTTTAAAATAAGCCTTCATTGGGAAAATATATAATTTATACAATATAAATAATATACTCGTATATAAAGATGATGATCAGAAAAATGGAAACACCTGAACGACATTGCAACTTACCAGATTAATATGGTGTCGGACCACCTTTCGCCTTCAGAACAGCCTTGATGCGACGTGGGATGGAGGCATAGAGGTCGTGATTGGTAGCAAGTGGAATTTTACACCATTCATCGTGCAGGACATCGGCCAGTTCTGTGAGAGAGGATGGAGGTGGAAATCGTCGCCGGAGTCGTGTTTCCAAGACGGACCACAGATGCTCAATTATGTTGAGATCTGGAGATTGGGCGGGCCAGGAGAATTGTTGAACTTCATCCCGATGTTCCTCAAACCACGCTGCAAAAACGCCAGCTGTGTGAATGGGTGCATTATCATCCTGGAAGATGGCGTCATTGTCCGGGAACAACATCTGGACCATAGGATGCAAGTGGTCTCCTAAAATTGCGACATAATCGTTGGCAGTGATTTGTCCACTAAGTGTGACCACAGGACCCAATGAAAACCATGAAATTGCGGTCCATAGCATCAAAGAGCAGCCGCCATGTTTCACAGTTGGGCGGAGACACTACAGATCATAAGCTTCTTTGGGCGTTCTTCAGACATAAACACGGCCCGTGGTTGGGAATAGCGTGAAGGGTGACTCATCCGACCATATCACACGTTTCCAGTCCTCAACGGTCCAAGTTGCATGGTCGCGGCACCATTTGCGGCGTGCGAAAGCGTTATGGTCCCTGATGAGCGGTTTGGCCCGTGCAATCTTGACAATTGGAACGGAACAGATAGATGTGCACATGCTTGGGTGGTGATTCATGACATGATAAGAAGACAAAAAGTCCTGTTGCATGTTGTCAAGTATCTCGTCGTATACGAGTGACAGGGGTCCCAACTTGGAATCGAAAATCGTGCACATAGTTCGAGAGACGATTCGTGACATGTAAAGAAGACAAAAAGTTCTCTTGAATGTTAGGAAACACCTCCCGAAGTATGTGCACACTTTCATGTCTCGTTCCAATTGTCAGGATTCAATTTTCAATTCCAAGATGGCACCCCTGTTACTCGTACACGACGCGGATTTCCACAACATGCAGCAAGACTTTTTGTCTTCTTTTGATATGCATCATACAACAGGTCTTCTTTTCTCATCACGAATCACCTCCCGAAGTATGTGCAGATATTTTAGGTCCACCCACCATGTATGGAATGCATAACAGTAAAAGAACATATTAACAAACTATATTAATAAAGTATGTTTCTATATTCTTTGAACATTATCTACAACCTAAATCTATTTTTAATTCTATTGAGTATTTATTTTCATTTTTTCGAGTTACATTTTAGTGCCTATTTTACTGCCTACTTTTTTAAATTTTTAGTGCCTATTTGCCTGCCTATTTTACAGGTTTTTAGTGCCTAAACATCTGGTCTCTACTAATAAATAAAGAACAAGTCAACAGGTTCAATCTCTAGCCCAGTTATAGTTAGTATGTTACAAAATAAATTTACAATAGTTTTCTTAAACATGTAGCTCAGATTACTATCAGGTCCTGTATGTTTGCTGTATTTTGTTATAGGAAGAGCATATTCTCCAGACTCATTACTTCAAAAATACGTTTGTCCTTGCTTTTTTTTTTTTTTTTTTTTTTTTTTTTGCAATAGAACAGGCCAGAGTTGTCAATACGAGTTTTAATACTCGAGTTGTCAATACGAGTCAGGACACGAAAATTCAGGATCGATATCAGATCCATAGAGTTAACCTCGTTTTGTATTATTTTGTGTTGAAAAATCAGGTCCATCACATTACGCCTTTCTACACTCCGCATCAAAAAAATTACGACAGCTAACACCGCGCAGTTAGGCCACCCGACATATACATTCTTATCCGATACTCGTGTCAGATAAAGAGACCCCCTTTCTCTCCTCCTTTCTTCTCTCCCATACTAAACTTAGCTAACAACATGAGCCCAATTCTCATTTCAAACTACACAAGTATTAGTTTCGGTAAAATACATTTAAAAAACCGAGACGAAACAAGATCCATAGGCTGCTGTAGGGAGAAACTGAAACACAGACAATGAAATATTTTAACCAATGAATGTCTATTACACACAGATTCAGAAATGATGCAGGGAGAGAGAGAGAGAAGAGGAGAGATGAAGAAAAAGAAAAGGGAGAACAAATAAATTCTGTGAAATTCAAACGTAGTAA